>NW_026646040.1:0-40124 GCF_949987535.1 Balaenoptera acutorostrata | reverse complement strand
AAGTCATAAATTATATATTATTTGAGATAACATTGTACTACCGTAATATTAGATAGAAGATGCAGAATATAGCAATGTATTAGTTGCAAAAGTTTATTAGGAAGTAAGCAGAGTTATTTCAAAGAGGGAAGAAGGATTAAGAATATCTATCTGTTCTAGATGGATATAATAATCCACAACCTCCAGTTTTTGTTCACCTTACTCTGATTATTCCTAATTTTCATTTGTTCAAGTTTAGAAAAGATATGATACTCAGTTAATCTGAGGATGTTTTCTTCATTTCTTCAAATATATTTTTGGCAAATCATTCTCTGTTCCTTAATAACCTGGCTTCTTGGAAAGATTATATGTACATCCTTTTCTTTCTAACTGAAATTTCTCATGTCCTCAGAGGGAAAGGCAAGAGGCAGTGTTTTAGCAATCTGTCAGCTTTAATTGGAGATAATATGCTTGAGGTCCAGAAGTTTCAAATGAATATAGTGTGCCTATTTTTAACATTTCCCAGGTCCAGAGAACTTTGGCCGGAACTCAAAATAAAGGAATATCACAGGCCTTGCTCAAAAAAGGTGCTACCATTTGAAGTAGAATGGAAAAAATAAGGTAGAAAGAATATATTTCAAAGAAGCAGGCTTACAGAAAGAACTGGTATTATATGAAAACTATACTGGTATTACATGAGACTTCAGTAATCAAGAAAACAACATGCCCTGGTTGGGTTGTGGGGTGGATGGAAGGAGTCAGGAACTAGATAGTCCTTTAAAAAAACAAAAAACAAAAAAAAGCTTCTAAGGAAGTATCATGAAACTGCTTTACTATAAGTTATTATTAAAAAAAACCAAAATCTTAATGAAATATAAAGTCACTGATTCCTCTTATATGATCACTGGACTATGTAAATAAAATAATGGACCTGGCATATTTATTGTTCTTTGGCTTGAAATTCATCATGGGCCCAAGAATTATTAGTAATACTATATATTTTGTCAGCATATATGCTATGAAATAGGTTTTAATCATAAAACAATAATGAAAATTGAGTGTAAAATAGTGTATGTTTATATAATTAAGAAACTCTTTACACAAGAAAAACAAACACTTTATAAATGTTCCTTTGGATATTAAAAAAGCTAGCAAACTAATAAACGTAAAAGTAAAAAAGTAAAATATGTATGTATGTAGGTTGCCAACGCTTTTAGTCATCAAGAAACTACCTTGTGATACCATCTGGATCGTATCAATAGTCAAGAAACCCACACAATGTTTCTCAAAATGCAAAATGTTAAATATAATTTTAACAGAGGAAAATAGCTAAAACTTTGATTGTCAATGATAATTTCATAAGATTTCCCAATTTTTCAAGGTGTTTTACTACTTTTACTTAGGGTCCAGATTTTTAAAAAGGAGCATTAAAAAATTCTGTTCAGAGAGAGGAATAATGTTGATTATGATGATAGAGTATAATAACATCATTTTTCAGCCTCAGAGAAATTCAACAGAAATTACTCTGAATAATTCTAAGTGAATTTTTCACTTAGATTTTTTTTTTAAGTCTCTGAAGAATCTTGGAAGTAGTCAAGGTATAAATTAGCATATACTAAAATTTGATATTACTTCCAGTAAATGCTGGAATCATTTCAATATGTTAAAATATTGGTATGATTCTTCTCCCTATAAATAAGCTCCATCAGCCCCCAAACTTGTATCTGATCATCATGGCCTAGTGAAGTTACTTCAATGCTCTGATCCCTTTATTATTGGTAGTAAGCTCTAATCACAAAATGATAATAACTTCATATAAAAATTAATGAAACAATTCCACTCAAAAACATATAGTACATGTAATCCATTGTTTAATAGGGATTTCTATGGTTTAGTTTAATTTTTAAATATGGTCATGACTAAGACATTAAATTATAATTTTAATTATAGGCAAAATGAATTCCAATGAATTTCATCTGAAAGTTATTTACCTATATTTAAGTAAAATTTAACTTAAGCAAGATATTTTCCACTATAATGACTTTATGTAACTTCCCCACTGACTTATAGGTCAGCAATATATGGCACTAGGCTATCGGATACCAGTATTTTATATAATCATCACAGGAGATAAAGGAATACAGAATACAAACCCTTATTACAATCTACATTTTGTGTATTGGGGTTTATTTAATTTCTAGGACCATATTTATCAAGGATATATATTTTATGTATTGATATTTGCACAATTTACTTACAGTTTTAAACATTTTTCTAAAAAATAAACTAGGATAAAAGGAAAAACAGACCTCCAAGAGAACAATTTCTGGAAGAATGTAGAATTATCAATATGGTGCTATTATCTTTGCTTGTTTATCTGAAGGGTATTTTGGGTTCAAAAATGTTTTAATTTTTCCTAATTTTATTGGCTTTTAAATTTAATACTGCTAAAATAAGAGAAAAAGAACCCTGATAAATGCCTGAATAGCTAAATTAGATCTCAGAGAACCATGCTACATGGGAATCAAGTGACTGTAACAACAATGTCACATGGGAATGAGATATTTTGTAACATTTTGTCTTTGGGAATTGACTGAGAAGTTCTGGGTTTTTTCAATCTGAAATGTACTGTACCCCAAAGACAAAAGCACACACACACGCACACACACACAAATTCCTGCTTTTGTATGAAATCAATACATATGAATGTGAATTACAATATTGTTCAAACCAACTACATGATTTGTATGTAATTGATCCTCAAAATAAATTCAATAACTAATTTAAAGTAAAATGAAATATTATCATTTAAATACATAATCAATATAAAAATTGAGATATTTTACATGTTTTCTTTTTATATCTTCAAAATCCAGTAGGCATTTTGCACATATAACACCTCTGAATTCAGACTAACCATATTTCAAGAGCTAATGTGGCTAGTGGCTACCTATTGGATAGTATAGTTGTAGAAGATGTCATTACTATTATATTACTATTGGAATTTAGAGAATATCTTATTAATATACAGCAGAATAAATAAATGCCTACATTAAATGCATGGTCATTGTGGCATTAACTTTTTATTGTCAGATTTTTTTTATCATTGGCCTTTTCTTCTATTCCTACTAAATAACAATAATAATCTTTCTTACATTATAAGAGTTCTTAATAGAGCTTTCTTATTAATCAAATACAATACTTAATAGTTATGGATCACATGTCTACTGCCAATTTCTAAAAACTTCCAATGTAATAAATATATTGAACTCACTCTTGCATTATCGTTGCTAAAGTTCTCAGTTGTTGTACTTAGATTTGCACAATTGTGTGTTAACAGGGTATTTCTGTATTTATAAAAATATATTTTCTATTAATATGTAAACTTTCTTATTGATATATCACAAACATATATATGTGCCTTTGTTAAAGAGTGAACTTTTGATCCTTTCAGAAATATACCAGCTCTTTTAATAATTCCAAATCAGAGATACCTGTCCAAGAAATTTCTGATGGAATCTAGTAGAAGACTAAGTGGTAGAACACAAATCAACACTGCTTTTTTTTTTAATTGACTATACTCCTCACATTGTATATTTCATTTCTTTAATTCTAAATTTCATTGGAAAAGCAATTATCTATGTCTAAGTCACATCTCCAAGTCAGATGAGGAAAGTCTATTTTAAACCCACCTGACCTCCAGCAATTTGAATAATAATTATGATTTTTAAATGTGGAAGTTCTTGTTTGAAGGAAGATGTGCTATTTTAAACTATTTAAGACTGGATATAGTGTCAAGAGTAATTCAAATCAATAAAGGCGTGGACAGAAGTTTAAGATGTCAGCAAGTAGAGAAATAATTATGCCTAAATTTGTTGAAGCATAAAATGGTTTTAGAAGGGAGTTGGATAATACTTGCAAATAGTGACTGCTATTTTGAGTTACAGATAAGAAAATTTAAGAAGAAAAAAACCCATTGAAAATTTAATTAAAACAAACCATTGAGGTACGTAGTCTTCAGTACTGGTCAGATTAGAGAAATAACCACTTTTTTTTTAGTCACAATTATACCACTTACCCAACTTTTTGCTTCTATCTTTACTCTCCTGGCAAAATCATTATGTGTTTAAAGGGAGAGAGAACAAAACAGGTAAGGCTGCAGCAAAAAGGTACAAGGATACAGTCCCTTCCTGGAAAGAGGATTTTGTGGCGAACCATTTCTCCCATAATGCATCCCACAGACCATATATCCACTAGAATAAGAGAGAGGGAAGTGAAGAAAAGGGAGGAGAGTAAAGTTAACTAAGATAATTGATCTCTGAAGGAGGAGGAAAAAGAACAGTTTGATTAGAAGGTACAAATTTTGTCTCCCACCAAAAGTTGGCCAAAAAGGTGAGTTAAAACGAGCAATATAATATCACATAAACAACATCTAGTATAAGAACTCAAATTAATTTTTTAAAGTTACTTTATGAGTGCCTTAGATTGCCCTTTAGTGCCATAAAATGGTAGCATGGAAAAGCAGCAGCTTAACCAAAAGTATCTCCATGCCAGGTGACAGCTAAAAGCCACCAAAGGGTTTTCGATGTCATTTGCTGGATGCAGAGAAAATAATCTTAATCGACCCTTGGGGTGGCTGTTTCCATTTTCTATTCTATTCAGTTACACGGAATAGGGCAACTAGAGACTCCCTTTTTCTTGGTCCAAAATAAGGTACATGCAACCAAATCCAAGAAACTAGGAAATGGCTGGAACCATGGTTTAAAGGCAGAAATATTGGAATCCCTGGTATTCAAGACTTAGTTTTTCCTTCAGAAGTTATTCTTGTAAATAAGTATCAGTTTTTGTTTCTGTTTGAAATATTTCAAGAAAAAAGATGCATAAATAATTTGCACATGTATAAAGGAGTCATGACATAAATAAAGTATTAAAGGTGTTAAAAAGTTGTTACACACATAGGTTCCTCAATTGTCATACTTGTTAACAAAACAGGCTTCACCTTCTCTTACTAATCTTTACCCTCTTCCAACTCTCTTTTTAGTAAGGACAAAGGGAACTCTGGGGCAGAAACATTAGGCTAAAATGCTCCTTGGGGAAGAAAGGCAGGGTTCGGTGCACAGGGTAGCTGGGCATGCCCGTTGTCAGAGCAAGCAGGTTTTTCTGTATGATAACCTTTATCCTGTATGGAGGTGAGAGCAGCACAAGGGTGCTAGGTGTGCTTTCTCCATGGATCAGGAGAAGCCAAACAACTAAGGCAGCAACTTGCAATCCTTTCTAGTGAGGGAAGAACAAGAGATGAAATCACATGCCATCTGTACAGCAAAGATCTGAAAATCCATAATAGCAAATTCAGAACACCCTTCCCCCACCAGATTCTTGTAGATTCTTGATTTCTTGAATTTTTAAATTGGCTCCCACTTTGATTTTTTAAAAATAACTTATGAAGAATGTATACAACTATCTTCTTTTTCAAATAAGTTAGATGTGGTATTGCCTTGGGAAGAGGACTAGATTTTCCTCCTCCAAGTCAAAACGGATTAGAATTCTGCCATTGTCCAACAAAGTAAACCTGACCTTCCTAAGAACTTCTTCCCTTCCTCTGCACAAATGCACAAAAGTATTGGCTCTCTTCTAATCTGGAAGGGCACAAAGAAATTTTTTAAAACTTTGGTGGCCAGGGAATTTTCATAAAAGTACTCTGTAGCACCTACACATAAAAATACAATGATAATTATTTCTATAAAACTTATAGATTGCCAGGAACTAAATAGAATATCAAAATGAGTATGAAAGGTACATTGAGTGCATTTATACAATTCTAATTTAAGACAAGTTTAATTCCTAAATATAGAGGATGTGTTTTTTAATACACTTCATTACTTATTAGAGATATTCTTTTAAAAATAATATATTGCAATGCTTTCTAATAAGTATTTTTATAAATCCTTCATTTTAATAAAATCAAATTAGAATACATTTTGAAGATTCTTTCTACCTTTTCTTTTAAAGTGTTCATGAATACTAGATTTTCTTCATAAAATCAATAGTGTAAAATTTAATACTTTTCTCTCTCTATGGTTTTAGAATTTATTAAAACTTACTAGGCAATTGCTACCTTAACTATTTCTTATGGAACACTTTAAAGTATTAAAGAAATTCTTATCCAACTTGAACAATTTGGATTATTCTAAATTGACTGTGCATTGAGCATTTGTGAATATTCTTGCTCCAAGGATTTGTGGTATCTTTTTGTTTGTCTTTTCCTAAGACTAGAGCCATCAATCTAAGAAGTGACATAAAGCCAAATGGCTAAATGCAGTAGATAGATTTCTTCCTGTTTATACTCACTTTGAGCTGAGCTGCCACCTAAATAGCAATTTTTCTCAATATCTATAGCATGTATGCTAATCAGCATCCACTTGACTGTTTAATCAGACTCCATTTACAATTCTTTTTAGCTATGACATTTCAGTGTTCTTCTAACCAAGCTTACTTCTCAGAAACATCCTTCACATGTTTAATGAGTGATTCTTCGTAGTAATATTTTTTTTAAAACCTCTGAATATAAAAGCTGGCAGCCTTATTTTTTAAAAAGTTCATATACATGAGAGAGAACATTACTCTTGGCTATCTAAAACACGTACTCATTTTCTTCACAGTTTCTTTGGCTGGTACTCAGAAGCATCCTTACCGTTCTCCTTGTAGCCCATTCCCAGAATAACCTCAGGGGCCCTGTAATAACGTGTCACCACATAAGGAGTCATCATGAAGCTTGTGCCTGCTGTCCTGGCCAATCCAAAGTCTAGGATTTTCAATGTACAATCAGACTTGACTACAATGTTACTTGGTTTCAAGTCCTGACAATAGGAACAAGAGAAGAAATTAAAAGCTAGCCCCAAATGGAACAGGTGATTTCCATCTACTCAATCAACATGGCAGTCTTGCAATAGCACTGATGGGTGCCTGCCCGCCATTGACTCTAGAGCCCTACGTAAAGCAAAAGAGTACTTCCCAAAAGAAGTTTACAATTAGTTTTGGGATTTCTTTGTTTTAACATCCTCAGAAGCTTTTTTAAACCCAGAAGAGAACTGTATCATTTTTACAATTTAGGCTCATCTTGGGAAGAGCTTTTTAGAAAAAAACATCATTTGTTGTCATCTGTTAGGTTTCTCCTTATGGCAACATAAACCTTTTAGTTTATACTTCATTTCTAGGCCAGACAGAACAGCAGATCAGGGCTGCTGTCTTTATGTGACCAGAAACAGTGGAAATGAACTGTCTTGTTTCAGCTGCACATATGACTCTGCCAATCAGAATTTCTGAGAAGCCTTGAAAGCTGACTCTCAATGAGCTGAAAAAATAAGTTAAACAAAACCAACTACAGTGTGCTGAAATCTCCTCCTACACATTAGTGAGCTATGTGCTAATTCTATAGTAAAATAAATGAAGTACATTATATTTAACCAAGCTCCCCTACATAAAGAAAATAATCTACATTGCTCTTTCTCTTCTCCACAAGCATCTTCATTATAATTCTGGACTAAGTATTCTTACCCTGTGAATAATTCCAGCAGAGTGAAGGTGCTTGATGCCACACAACATTTGGTATAGCAGGTAAGACATTCGCTCGTGGTCTAACTCCATCTGAATCACCTGACACAAGTTGGCATCCATCAGTTCCATTACTAAGTAACTGCAAGGTAAATCCACATTGTAAGCTCCAAATCACAAGACACGTGAAGTCCTTCAAACAAGTCAGGATCCTCTCCTAAATCTATAAGTTTCCGAACTTCCCAGCTCAACTTTTGACTGAATTAAGTATATGAAAAACCTCCAAGTATTGCATGCACGTTAGCCATGGTAACTCTACCACAAAGATGCTAATAGAAGCAGCATTTATTAGTGTGTGGTTCCTGTCCGTATATTTTGTACCTTCATCTTGTTTTCATTTTACCCTGAATTCCCTGAACTCTTTCCCGTGTATTATGATTACAAATAAGAAAAAAAATTCAGAATAGCATCTTCCATTAAATGCAAGGTATCTGTGTTAAATAAGACAACGTGCTAGGATTCACTTCCTCTCCTCTGCTTATTGTCATTATACTTCTGGAAGGTTTTTTTGCACAAAATCAGAGGCACCACAAAAATAGAAAGAAAGATTAAGGATGATTTTTTATCATGTCCGTCATTAATATTTCTCAAAGTGAATTGACTCATTCTAGAAATCTCACAGAATAAATTAAAAATAAGTAAAAATATAGAATAAATAGTAAGCCTTCCCTGATTCTGGCTGAACTAAGAACATGGGGCAACAAAGCACAAAGAGCCATAAGGCCAGAAAGTAGCAGAAGTGTCTTTCCAGGAAGAAGCAGCAGAAACAGAACCTTCTCTCCTGTCACTGGATCCCTTTCATTTGCCGCCAGTTCTTACCTCCCTTTGATCTCTAAAAGGGATTTCATTCATCTGATTTTTGTCAATATCACTTGAGTTATTTGAATGTCATGCTCCCCCTTCCTTTATGAGTTTTGTTACTTACACATCTTGGAACTCCTCCAGCGTTTTCTGGGGTGTGAAGACATTTAATAAACTAATAATCTGGAGAAGAGATAGTGGAAGGGACAGAAGAAGGAGAGAAAGAAAAGGGAAGAAAATGAATTATTTAAAAAGCATATTTAAACAAGCACTTATTCCAACTCAAAGTCACATATTAGTGCTATGGTCGATATAGAAAAGTCGGGAAAATTTTCTAGAACTGTCTCAGAGAACATTCAAAAACATATTCAGGAAGGACATGTAATCTGTCTTCAGGTTAAAATGCAATTAAAACGCTCAAATTCTTAGGCAGAGAAAAGAGTCATAGAAGATATATGATTGTCATATTGCTTTAGAGTGTGATTCTCCTTAGTAAATATAGGGTCGTAATGTAACTAAACAAAAAAGAGGAAAAGCCATGTAAGAAAAGTAAGGCAGCAGTGAAATAACCAGCAAGACTTAGCAAGGCTATGTCTTCCTCCAAATGAAAAGGTGGTGTTTAAGTCAAGGAGATGTTCTACGTTAAGGAGGTATTCTAAGTCAAGATTTTTTTTGTGTTGTTATTTTAGTTTCTTTTGCTTCTATTTCACACTCAAATATTATTTAAACTAATGCTCCAATGGTATGTGTGAGGAAAGGTATATCTTGGATGATATCAATGATGAATTTAATGGTAAATGTATTTTAAGTTATAAAAATGATTTTTTAAATTTTTTGTTTCCTGTTTTAGTTATTTTATATATTAGGTAGTGAAGAAGTTTACCTTCTAGCATAAGTAAATGTTAACAGGAAAAAAAAACTTTGTTTTATGCAAAGAGATTACATACATAAATAACTCAAAATTGTCTTTCAGCTAAATATTCTGTGCTAAAGTGCCAGAGGGAAATAAAAATAAAAAATATAGATAACAATCCTCTACTCATAGGATGGATGCAACCATTTCACAAAAACAAGTTAAAGATTTGCACATCTTTAAAACATGAACTAATGAATTTCAATAAAGTTCATAAGTGGTATAGAAACATGAAGTAATAAACAAAACAAAATGATTTTCAACATAAATGCAGTCAGTCTAAGGAATGCTTTAGGCCTTCAGTAGTTTCCAATTATTGAGGAATTACTGAGAAAAAAAATCACAACACCATCCAATACGTTCATATATATATACAGGGTAATGGTTATAACATATCAAAAAACACAAGATTATCTCTTCTGAAGCAACCTTGCAGCATGGAATATGCATATGGAAATAAAACTGTTTCAAATTATTTTTTAAAAATATTTATTTACTTATTTGGCTGTGCCAGGTCTTAGTTGCAGCACGTGGGATCTAGTTCCCTGACCAGGGATCAAACCCAGGCCCCCTACTTGGGGAGCATGGAGTCTTAACCACTGGACCACCAGGGAAGTCCCTCAAAATACTTTTAAAACTCGTGATTAAAGTGCTTTGCTATTCTGTATACTTAGTTACGGTGTGTATTGAAAAATGTCTACAGTTCTCATTGGAACTGTGAGCCTGTTTTTATAGTACTTAATCTTAGAAAGTAATTCATTTTGATACTTGTTCAAACAAAAACATCAGAGACCATGTGTGGGACACACACACACAACATATACAAACAACCCTTAAAGATGAAAAAATGTTAATCCATATTATCTGGTGAATAAATAATCTAGGTAATCTAAATTAATCTATAAAATAGCATTACAATGTTAAATAAATCAAGGTTTATTATTTTAAAGAGTAAATTCCCCACTATATATTCTTGTATTCCCCTTTTCTATGCCCTTGTTTTAACACCTTCATTGCCTTTGATTTTCCTCTGAGTATTTCTCCTCTGTTCTTTCTTTGATCCCTTATAAATCCTAACTCCTATTAATAACCAATTAAAAATCTTATCTTTAGAAACAGACCAACACAAGTATTTCCATTTTAGTTCAAACGTTTTCAGGCAGGAATCTGATTCAGTTCCTTTTTTTATTCCAACATCTTAAAATGCACAGATGTGAATCAACGTCTGTCATGGTCCCACAATCATACCAGCTATCACTTCCTAGAATTGTGTTCATTTTCTAAATGGATTGTCTTCTTTATTATTAAAAACTTAATTGGGATTGCTTCACTATTTTACATTACTTTCCACAGCATTTCCAGCATTCTTCATTCTGACTGCTTGTAGTTAGTATTACAAGCACTAATGTGGAATTTGCATTTGGTTGTCAGTGAACTTCCTTTCTGTTAACAAGTTCCAGAAATTTATTTCCCTAGATTTATATACATACATGCATACAAACATATGTACATACACAAACATATGCACATACACACATAGCAGGTAGGATGCCATTTACAAATTATTATTTCAATTTGGAAATCCTTTTTAGGTATCATAAATGTGAACCCCCATATTCCAGTCAAGAATGGGGAGTATGATTCCCTCAAATTGATAAAGTAAGTGGAATTTCTCCACGATGTATTTATTGCATTATAGGGGCTGGAGGGAGGATTAGGGAAATCTAAATATTCAATATATGAAAACAAAAAGCTATTAAAACTTCCCATGCAGTTATTTCATTGCTTGTGTCCATCCATCTTCCATTGCCTATGGTATTTCTCATCCTCTTTGCTATCATAAAAATAGATTGCATTGGTCATGTGGTTGATCTTGCTCCTGCCTTTATTTCACATACTGAAAGAACAAATTGCTTTAGCAGAATGATCTTTCTTAGGAATCATCATTTCTAACATTTCTATATTCCTTTCTCGAAGTATCACGTTCCTTGCCTGGCCAAATCAGACATGGGTACATACCTCAGAAATTTTTTCTTTCTGAGTGAGGCCTTTCCTGCTTAACCTATTTAAAAGAGTAACCCTACCCACTCTGCACTGACCGGTATTTTTTATCTTTCTTCTTCGTTTTGTTTTCCTTGGTAGCACTTGTTACTATCTGACATTCTAAACATTGACCTACCTATTTTGTAGACTGCCTTTCTCTTCCCAGTAGAACATGAGCACCGCATGGGCAGGGATTTGTCTCTCTTATCTTCACTGCTGTATTTTTAGCATCTAGAGCAGCTAGATCTATACCTGGCACATTGTATTCATTTAACTGTCAAGTGACTGAACTAAAAAGTCATTGGAGTAGAGTAATAGGGGGAAAAAGAAACACTGTCATTGGGCCTAAATCCACATATTTGTATTTTAAATATCTTTCAACTAAACACTCATACATTTGCTTCTACTTAGTGCCTTATGACAAATTCACCTGTTTATAAAACTGCACTGATAATTTCATGTATTCTGTGATTTTCATACTCAAGAAAAACTTTATAAGGAGTTATTATTATAGTTTTATAATAATTTTATTATATGTTTATATGTAATAAATTACATATAAAATGTTTATTATAATTTATTTATTAATTGTCTTTATTAAAATAAGAATTATCTCCCATTTATCCTTACTAAGAAGAACAGGAGCACAGAAAGAATTCTAGAGGCCTTTGCCGGTGTTTGAAGAAGATTATAATCTGAAGTGAAGAAAGCCCTGTAATGGTGTTCCCTACTGAGTTCCAATGTGAAATGTTCTTGACAAGCCTGTTCTGAAGTACGCTGCAGATATGTCCCTGCACGTCTGCCCAACCCTACAAAAAGCAAGATGCCAAAGCACAGTGCCAAAGCACTGAACAGTTGGAGGACACTGCCAGACTATAGCTAAAAGTAAAAGGAGATAAAAATCTTCACCAGTTAATAATTAAATTTAAATTATTATAAAGAAAAAAAATTATTATAAAGAAATATAGCATATTGTTCTTTAAGATATTTTTGGTTTTGTTTTGGTTTGTTTGGGTGGTTTTTTTTTTTTTTTTTTTGGAAATGCATGAAGTTCTCTGATTAATTTGGAGCAAGATAACCAAATATGGTTAATTTCTTAACAGGGAAATATCTATCAGATCCATCCCCTCCATGCCATATGGTTTTCAGATGATTTTTAAGAAGAAATCTACCATGAGCACAATGAAAGCAAATGTAGCATATGGGCAGGATAAACAATCTTAAGGGGCAAAAATTGCAAAGTAAAGAAAGCCTTTCCTACTCAAGTTGGCATACTGATCTTCCTTCCCCAATCTCACCACCTCCTACCACCAGAGGTTTAAAATAAGAACTCACGTTTTTATGGTTCACACACTTCATGAGGACCAGCTCCCGGTAAGCTCTCTTGGCATGTGTTTGGTTCTGAAAGGGTCTGCTGAGCTTCTTAATGGCCACATTTCTGTCAAGAACAGCATCATACGCAGCACTGCAGAGACCCAAGAGCAATCCAGAATTAAGAACAAAGGAGCCACATCTTCTTTATCCACTCATCCGATGATGGACACTTAGGTTGCTTCCACGTCCTGGCTATTGTAAATAGAGCTGCAATGAACATTTTGGTACATGACTCTTTTTGAATTATGGTTTTCTCAGGGTATATGCCCCGTAGTGGGATTGCTGGGTCATATGGTAGTTCTATTTTTAGTTTTTTAAGGAACCTCCATACTGTGGCACATATATACAATGGAATATTACTCAGCCATAAAAAGAAATGAAATGGAGGTATTTGTAATGAGGTGGATGGAGTTAGAGTCTGTCATACAGAGTGAAGTAAGTCAGAAAGAGAAAAACAAATACAGTATGCTAACACATATATATGGAATCTAAGGGAAAAAAAAAAAAAGGTCATGAAGAACCTAGTGGCAAGATGGGAATAAAGACACAGACCTACTAGAGAATGGACTTGAGGATATGGGGAGGGGGAGGGGTGAGATGTGACAGGGTGAGAGAGTGTCATGGACATATATACACTACCAAATGTAAAATAGATAGCTAGTGGGAAGCAGCCGCATAGCACAGGGAGATCAGCTTGGTGCTTTGTGACCACCTAGAGGGGTGGGATAGGGAGGGTGGGAGGGAGGGAGATGCAAGAGGGAAGAGATATGGGAACATATGTATATGTATAACTGATTGACTTTGTTATAAAGCAGAAACTAACACACCATTGTAAAGCAATTATACTCCAATAAAGATGTTTAAAAAAAAAAAAAAAAAGAACAAAGGAGCCCTTAGAATTCCCGCCTATCGAACTAAAGATACAGATAAGGAAAATACAAGTTTGGAATCCTACTCAAATACCTGCTTCTCAAGCCACATGTCAATCAGGCTGTAAATAAAGACGTAAGAGTGACTGGTATAGAAACATTCTACCTGCTAGGAAAAGAAAAATAGTATCTTGCCAAGAAAACAGCATGTAATTGCATCAGTGAGTCGGGGACAAAAGAAAGAAAAGTGCTCAACTTTCTCACTGGCCATGCGACTGTGGCAAGTCATTTAATCTCTCTGGGCTTGAATTTCTCATCCATTAATATGTTATATTTAGCTGTAAAACTTTACTGTTCTTTGATCGTTTTCAGTAGACATTCATTCTTTCCCCACTCACAGGACCAATTTTTAAGGTGTGACATTAATTGCCATGAATGCACAGGTGGGCTGATGCTCAAAGTGCAGTCATTAACAATAACAAAGCTTGAAATAAGGAATGCAGTCAGAGAGGGTTTCAGAAGCATAAATCATTACATTTAAATACAAAGACAGAAATGAATGCTACTAACATTTGAAGCTTTCAAGCCATTTGAGAAGAATTTACCATGCTTTATGTTTCTGCCATACTCAGAATACATGGGTCTAGGGATCAAATGAGGAAGTGAATCTCTTTTTGCTAAGTATTATACCTAATGAACCCACTCACAAAGTTTTTTCCATCTCTGCAAATTTGGGTTGTCCTGGACTTTGTCTTCATTGCTAGGAAAGAAGGGAGCAATCAATATCCTATTGATCTATTGAATTGGAAGTGACATTAACCATTTAGGGCTCATGCCACTAAACTAAAAGATAAATAAGAGGTTTGCTGTATTGCAAATAGACTCACAAGAGAAGTTTGGACAAAGTCTTATACTTCATCTTGTCCATGCCTCCATTTAATACTTATTCCTCTCCAAAACATCTCCATCAAATTTTGACCAGTTTCTGCTTGAGCATCTTCAAAAACATGGACCCCCTTTACATAAAGGCAGCTCATTCTGTTGTTGGAAAGCTCTGAGTGTTAGAAATGTCATCATTCTAATAAACAGAGTTGTCTCTCTGTGATCTCTACTAACTACTGTCAGCCCTGCCTTCCAGGGCAACTCAAAATAAAGTATTCCCTTTTCATCATGACAAGCCCATAATGTTTGCAATCCGTTAAAGGACCTTGCACAACATCTGGCCTATTCTATAAGCACTCAGTAAGCGCTCAATAACTCTTAGCTTTTCTTATTTCCCCCCTAGGCCTTTTGTTTCTTAAGCTAAATGGTCCTACCACCATTTGTCAGAGTGTGATTTCAAGTCCTAGTACCATCTGGTCAGCTTCCTCTGAATATATTCCAGTCTGTGGATGTCCTCTGAAAATGCCATTGTTACTCTAAGCATGCAGTGTCAGTGAAGACTAGGGAAAGGCTACCAACTCCTTCATTCATTCACTTGCTCATTCATTCTGTTGACACAGTTAATACAGCTAAGTCTGTCCTGGTTTCTTTGATAAATGCATCACACACTATTGATTCACAGTGAACCTATGCTAATTAGAAATACTGTCTTTTTAAAAACTTGTGCTGCTATTCAACTCTGCATTTTAGCACTGGTACTTCTATTCTTGTGTTTGTTCTGTTCTTGTTAACCTATCAATGTCAGCACAAGTAAAGAGTCAAATGGGCATACATCTTATAGGTAGTGTACAAGGGCAACAGTGAATTTGGAAATATAGGAATTAAACTTGCTTTCTGAAGCTAAGAAATTGTGTCAGCAGGAAAGTGATCAGAGCAGTCACCTTAAAGAGAAAGACTAAATTTTAAGCCAAAACAACTTAGGTGAAGTCATTAAAATATCTAAAGAAAGAATAGCAATTAGTCATGTGGGCCTAGGAAGGAGTCAGAGACGTAAATTCTGGTACTGCCTGGTGAAATAAGAAAGTGCTCTCTCAGGTAGGTCCAGGGATCCAGTCAGCCGGGTGGATATCCCTACTGTGACTGTCAGAGACTACAGCCAGTTAGCAATCTGATCTGTGTCTCTTTAGTCTGATTCTATCCTCTGCAGTCAAAATTCTACTCATCAGGCTCTCCTCCAGAATTCTGCATACAAGAATTCTGCCCATATTTGGTTAGCTTAACTATTGCATGTCTCATAATTTAATAAATCGGAATCTGGTTTCATGTATGAGCTTTTAGTGAGGCTTGTCGATGTGAGTTTGAGTCCCTGAGATACTGAACAGATCATGGAGACAGTAGGCCCATGTGGGATGACTGAGAAAATGCTGCCCTCTGGGGATCTTGGCAGGTTCTGGCCAGTCTCTCTTAGAAATGTTGTGATGTTCTCTCTCCCTCTGGTACCTCTTTCTTGAAGAAATTCTAGGTCTGAATCTCAGCACTACTACTTACTAGATGTGAAGCTATGAGCAGGCCACTTACACTTTCTGACATCAGTTTCCACATGCTTAAAAATGGAGGTAATAACAACCTGACAAGATTGTTATAAGGAGTAAATGAGGTAGTAATGTATCTACAGTCCCTTGCCTAGATTGTGCACTCAATAAATAATGACTATTACTATTTTTAAAGTCAATGTCCTTGCTGGAGTCATCGTGTAATGCAGGGCAGGATAAAATATATATATAATTTTTTAATATTTATCTGCTGTAATTGGACATGTATCTACTAATCAGCAGTTTTTAATCTTTCTACTAATTACAGATCCATTCAACTATACCACTATCCTGAGCACACTTCACAAGTTTGTCCTATGTTATAAAAGTCTGGGACAAAAGCCTTGTTAAAATCCAGACACGTATAGCCATACAGTTCTATTACCTACCACTTTAATAAACTATTTGGTGTGATTTGTTTTTAATGAAACCCCTATTCCCAGTCATCACTACATCCTTTCTTAATGACTCACAGGGTATCTTTTCTAACCAATACGAGGACCAATGTCACTTTCAATAGGTGTCTCTTATAACCTCCTTCTTCCTTCTAAAGAAATAACGTTCGCCTATCTACAGTTGTATGGAATATGGTGGTTTGGCCCATTGAACTTCCATTTACCCCCTTGTATCATGCCTTCCTGTACTGAAGAGATTTGAGAGACACACATACAATTCCTAGATGCTTTTGCAGCTAGTGTTCTGGATTCCAATATGGTTCTGCCAGGCAGATGCAACCGTGGGAGATTTGCAAGGCAAAAGTGAGGGTAGTCATCTTCTAACATTTCTTAGTTAGCAAGCACGGTCTCAGGAAGATGTGAAATTTTCTTCTGAAGCAGTGATTCATGTCATTTTCCAGATTCCTGGGAGAGAAGATGGTTTGAAGCAGAGGCAACAGTGGTCTCCAGATCCCAGTCACCAGCATGATGGATAGTGATGATGGTAATAATGAGTGCACAGTTCCAGCTCTGTGATTTTCAAATCTCGGTTACAATCATGTATTCCAGAAGTTCAGTTTTTTTAGGATACTCTCAGAGGTTGGGGCTCCCATGGTGATTCATCTCTCTCATGTCTGGGAGTCCTTCCAGGAAGCCCAGACTAGAGTTCACTTCTCCAGGCCTTCCAATGATTTGCAAGCACCCAATTTACCGTATTAAATCTTTGCCTACTTATAATGTTTCTGTCTCCTGCCATGAACCCTGGCTGACACTACAATCTTTCCCATTTTCTGTAATTCCTCAGTGATTACTGGCAAAAGTTTAGCAAATACATCTGCAAATTGGAATCACTGGTTGCTGCATAGTCACAAATTAATGTCTGAAAGTTTTTTGTTACTCTGAAGTCCTTCTTTCTTTGAATCTTGGACTATAGAATTTTACTTTATTTCTTTCAGTGGTTTTTCTTTTTTTTTCCTTCATGCCGGTAAAAAAAGAGATAAATCTTTATGAAGGTTTTTCAGAAACTTCTAGCAACTTTCCAGCAATTATGCTGAAAATTTTCTAGCAATTTCTTAACATACTCACTTCCATGTCTACCAGATTTATTCATGAAAGAAAGATATAGCCTTCTTTTGTTATGCTTCTGTCATTTAATCCAGTTTTATGTTGCAATAAAGCTATGTTTACCTCCTTGAATGTATTTATATAAACACACACACACACACATCCCTGTAAGCAAGGCTTACTCTCAACATAAAATCAGTTGTATTGATTTTTTTTTTCCTTCTGGAAATTGCAGACAACTTGTTGCAAAGTTTTCTTCTTCCTAAGTCATAATTATTTATTTGATAATTTCTCTTGTTCCCCTTCCCTATCACATTTAAAATGTTCTTGATCAATATTAACATGTTTGTGGGCAAAAAATTTAGAAATTAACTAAAAAATCCCTAGGCATTGTGAGAAGAACTTTATGTCTTAAAAAATAAAAATTAAAAAACCTTATCATTGGAGCACCTTAAACATCTTAAGCCATAGCTGGGCAAGCCAAATTCTGTCCTAGAATATACGCTGTACCCTTCACTGTTCTTTTCCCATGTTCCCATGTTCTCACTTTGACCTTTACCAAAGGCCTGGACTTTAATTGAAAACTATCAAAAAATCTCTACCTCGTGCCCTCAAATATCTCACTTTCATGCCCAAACATTATAGTCCCTAGACATGCTATCAAGACACTGATTCCACCACAGAGAAACATGTTGGCCAACCTGCAAAATCACCTCTGCCTCAAAGCTTTTGCATTGTTCCTTCTGCCAGGAATGCTCTTCTCACATCCTCACTTGCCTGACTCCATCTTGTAATTCAGGTTTCAGCCTAAATATCGTCTCCTCAGTAGAGGCTTTCCCTAATCCCCATATCAAAAGTCAACAGCTGATTTTTTGGACTAATTTGTCATTGAATTGCTTGGCTATATCAGTTTGGTTATATTTTGTTAGAGATACTTTTGATTACAAGTAATAGAATTATGACTAATAGTGGCTTAATTATTAAAGATCTTCATTATATCATACAATGGAAAGTCTAGAAGTAGGCATATCCCATTTTCAGGAATACATTATAACTCTCATGGGCCCTAGACACTTTTGGCTTCCTATTTTCTGCAAATTGTTTCTAAGCATGTTGTAAAAAAAAGCCAATAACAGAAATCCATTAGTGCATCAAAGGGAAGTGTAGATGCTGTGATGCACTGCTAAGATTCCCCTTCAGGAATAAAGGACTTTTCATCCCAGCTGCTGGGAATGCTGCTGGCACACAGCCTCCCAGCTCTTAGTCCCCTCTGGTTATAAATTCAGCTGAAAAGAGCTGCCCAACTGAAGTTACACTCTCTTCTTGGGCAGCCTTCAATCAGCGACTAATAAATCTGGGATTATGAAAGCCTGGCCACCTCACCCCAACTCAGGACAGCTAGGAAGGCTCATTCCCTCTTCAAAACTCCCAAAAGGGTCAGCTGAAGCATCCACTAAGATTTCATTGCAGCTGAACTTCTGACTTTGCTTCCTTCCCTTCCTTTCCACAGCTGTAAACCCCCAAAACACTCCCTAATAAATCTCCTGCATACAATCACCATTTCAAAGTGTATTTTCTGGGGAATGCAATACTTGACAAGCAGTAACTCATGACCAAATACAGCAATAAGCTGTGGAGTTCGCCTGAATCTTTTTCTAAGCAAAAAGCAGGGTCCCATTGTGGATGAAGGTGGCTGGTCTCAGAGCCCAACACCAAGAAAGCCATTTCACCTATGCAACAAACTAACCTAGATGACCAAGCCTAGTTATATAGATTCTAATCAACACCACTTCGCACTTTATGGACAACAAGAGTTGAAGCAGGGGTAACAAGGGGCTCAGAAGCCAAGCCCTGAAAGATAGCACCCAAAGCAACAGCTCTTCCAAACACTAGAAATTGAATTAGTACTTTACAGCCCTTCAGCAAACTAGTGATGGGGGAGATCACACAAAGATTTACCACATGGATAATGAATGTGGGACTAGCTAAACAAACTCATCACCACAGAAAATAGATGAAAGTAACAAAGATGGTTACCCTAAGCATAAGGCAACCATATTCCTGGAAATCAGGTTGATGGCATTAGTGAAGAATTGAAGGCTCCCAAAGAGGTACTTCTTCATCTCAGTGAGATGGAGTGATAGGGTGCATGCAAGTGCTGCCTCTCTTGATCTTCTTTTATCTTTGTGACAAGTTGTCTCATGGTCACCCTGCTGCCCTTAGTGACCATTCAGTGCACCACCCATGTATGATCCAGCTCATGGTTTAAACTACAAAATCCACAAAGCTGCCAGGCTGCTATGTGATAGGCTAAGTAGTAAACTTGGGAAATTAGAGTTTAGCTTGATGTGAAATATGTGAGGGTACAGAGGCTGGTCAGCCTGCTATAAAGCATATAGTGAGGATATAGAGAGTAGTCAGAATATTCTTGCTACACTGATTTTGCCATTTGTGTGGCATAAATCTATAATTATTTACTTTTTAGTGTTTAGTAATGCTTTTTTAACTTTGCAATAAACCCTTTTGACAAAAATAAATAAAATTGAGACTGCATATTTAATTAAAATACTATATGCTATATAGATATAGTATATATATAGTAATATAGTATATATATAGTATATGTATTATATATAGTATAGTATACTATAGTAATATGGTATATATAGTATATATATAATAGTAATAGTATGCTATACTATTTCTCATGTTTTCTTTGGCATGACTAATGAAAACTAGAGAATAATTCTCCTAAAGGAACATCAGTATCTATTTCAAAATTAGTAATTATTTTAAGAAGACTGTTTCCAAGGATGATAATTTAACACATGCACCTACAAAAAATGCACTTAAACCATGACTTTTCATTTAGATCAAATGACTGTTCTTCTAAATTAATTTTGCTTATTTTCTATCCCAAGGGGTTTTTTTTTTTGGATATGCACAAAAAGTTAAGCAACAGCTTGTTAATGTGTTGCCTCCATTAGCAGAAAAATAATTTTGAAAGCATTTATATTATGTCTGCTTTATATCATTTTACCAAATCATTTTACCTGCTTTATAGCAAATGCTTCAAATATAAAATCAGAACTTTTCAGTAACAGATTGATTTTCTATAGCATAGTGAGTTGTGATGCAAAAATAATTCACACTGAGTCCAAGCAAACTGCAATATTCTACAAATCAAAATAGAATGTGTATGTGCCAAGATTTGCAAATAGAATATATACATGGTTGGAATAACTTTATCACAAAATGTTGGAGACAAAGCTTATGTTCAATCAAAAAATAAGGATGCTTCAGCAAGGCAGTTAACACTTCTTGGCACCCCTTATAATTCTGATTGAGGAATAACTTTTTATAAATAAGTCCTAAATTTCAGATGCTTTTTTTTCCCCAAAATCACTTAGAAATCTTTAACCATAGTACTCAGTAAATGGAGCATCCCAATATTTCAACTGTTGAAATTTTAGGGAATAGCTATTATTATAAACAAATAATACTTGCAAATAAAAGCACACTGACATGTGGTGGAAGGAACTGAAGCAAGAAAGAAATTGAACAAATCAAACAATAAAATCACGTTGAAAAAAGTCTTCTTCAGAAAAATACCAGTGGAACTGTATTACAAACAGATAGGACTAGGAAGTCTCAGTTGATTAAAATACATGAAGATATATGAAGAATAGTCATTCGTCTCATGTTATACTTTTAATATTTAGGTAATCTATATAAATACATTTTAAAATTTTACTTTTATTTGTATTCTTTTAATTAATTTAAACAAATTTCAATAGCACTATTTTGACACCCACCAATGTATTTTTTTTTAATTTTTTTTTTTATTTTTTTTATTTTTGGCTGTGTTGGGTCTTCGTTTTTGTGCGAGGGCTTTCTCTAGTTGCGGCGAGCGGGGACCACTCTTCATCGCGGTGCGCGGGCCTCTCATTATCGCGGCCTCTCTTGTTGCGGAGCACAGGCTCCAGACGCGCAGGCTCAGTAGTTGTGGCTCACGGATCCAGTTGCTCCGCGGCATGTGGGATCTTCCCAGACCAGGGCTCGAACCCGTGTGCCCTGCATTGGCAGGCAGATTCTCAACCACTGCGCCACCAGGGAAGCCCCCCACCAATGTATTTTAGTGTGCCCTTTCACTGTCAAATTTTCCTGACTTAGAGATAAATGATATTGTCCCCTGCTACTGATGGTCACTGTGTTTTTCTTGTTCAAGAGGTTTTTGCACATTGTTTCCACAAGATGGAAGAGGCAGAAGCAAGGAACTGCTCTTCCAGGGTTATTGCTACATCCTTACCTTTGGTCATTTCCTGGCAATAAAATTCAAACTCTGATTTCTATTTAATAGTTTCATCTTACTAAGATTTTCCTTATAAAGCTGCATATAGGTTAGGTGAGTATCAGAGCCTGGATGATGTCAGACTTAGCTAAGGAGTGGAAGTTTATTGAACACATCATCTTTGTTTGTACAAGTAACTCTACTCTGAAATGACAACTCTCAAATTGGCCATGTAGTAAAAACGTGCTATGTCCAAAATTAACGGAACTAAAGACAGTAAGATGTACCTTTGGCTCAGAGGTTGGTACTGTTTCTTGACACCTGCCAAATTAATGAGATCCATTAAGTGACGCACAGGAATCTCAAATGGTTCCTGCACACAGGACATATAATTATGACAGGAATAAGCTTCATTGCCCAGCCCATGGGCCTGCTCTCTCTTCCTCCGTGCCTGCCCCAGCACAGCATTTCTGGATTTACGATTGCCCTCCCTTAGTCTGACAACTGGGGAAGCACTGCTAACAATGGATGACCCCCAACATCTCTTGCCTCTGAAAATGTGTATTAGCTATTATTTCCAGCCCCTGGGCTTCTTTCCTTCGTTACTGCTATGCTCCTCTTTGTCTACTATTTATCTTTTTTTTTTATTCACTTCCCTTACTCTGATATTTGGGCTGATATTTTTGAAATTGAATTCTATATCCGCAATAGTTTATTTGTACAATCATTATGGTATACTTATCATATATTGTCTTTTATTACCTTTTTTGCTATCCTCAAAGTTATTGTGATCCTTAATGGTCAAAATCCTGAAGGATTTAGCTCTGTATCCCCTACATGTTTGTTGCATGGAATTATATTTGCTATTGCTAGATGTTTATGTCCAGAGCTTTAAATATGTTAGGAAAATGGCATTATATAAGTTAAGGACAAAATTCAAATAAACGAAGCAGCATATTTTAACTTAATGCTGTGTTACTCGAGATGCCAAGATATTATCTGGCTAAGACGTCTTTCTCAAAGCTCCTGACTCACATATACAGCTATCTACTGACCACCTCTAATTGGCTGTCTCAGAATTATCTGAAAATTAATATGTCCATAACTGAATAAACCTCTGATTTCTCTCTCAACCTGTTTCTCTCTTAAACATCATTTGCTCAGGTATACAAGTCATCTTGATCTTCTCTTCTCATCTCCTCCCCATATCCAATTCGTGAAGGTCTGCATTTACTTCCAATGTGAATTTTCAAATTAATCCACTTAGCTCTAACTCCATTTCCACTACCATGAGCTACATGTACTGCAGAGACTGTTCCTTAAATGGTCTCCTAACATTAACTCTTGCTTCTCGACAATCTGCACCTCACCACCCTCATAGAGTCTCATTATATCTAAATTGGGCCATCCTTGGCACATTATTTTGTGTCTGAGGATCCTGCTCATTTTTAGCACCTATCAAGAAAATGTCTTGAAGTAACACGGTGTTAATAAAATAACTAATAGAACTCGTAAATTGTTATAAAAATTAAGTTAGCTTAACTTAAAAAAACCTGCCTCGCTGCTTGACTGTAAGTTCAATGAGGGCAGAAGCCATCTGAGTCCTGATCACCATTGTTCCCCCAGTTTTACTGAGATATAACTGACATATAACGTTGTATTAGTCTAAAGTGCACAACAAAATTATACGCTATATGTATATATTGCAAAATCATTACCACAACAAGTTTAGCTAACATTCATTTCATCACCTCACTTAGTTACAAATTTTTCTTATAATGAGAACTTCTCTTAGCAACTTTCAAATATACAACACAGTATTGTTATCTATAGTCACCATGTTGTGCATCACATTCCCAGGACTTATTTATCTTATAACTGGAAGTTTATACCTTTTGACCACCTTCACCTATCCCTCCTCCCACTCCTAGCTCCATCTCTGGCAACCACCAATCTGTTTCTATATTTATGAGTTCAATTTTTTTATAGATTCCACATATAAGTGTGATTATACAGTATTTGTCTTTCTCTGACTTATTTCACTTAGCATAATGCCCTCAAGGTCCATACATGTTGACACAAATAGCAGGATTCCCTTCTTTTTTAGGGTTGAATAATATTCCATTATATAAAATGGAATATTTTATAAAATGGATGGGCACTGAGGTTGTCTTCATGTCTTAGCTATTGTAAATAATGCTGCAATGAGACTCACTCACCTTCGCTTACATTGAGAGTGTGGTACAGTGTCTGGCATATAGTTGGCCCTAAATAAGTATTTTTTAAACAAGTAAACTAATCAGTGATCATAATACTCCTAATGGTAGAGCAAAGTGAATTATAGGTCTAAGATTTCTACAAACATGAGTCAAATCGCATATTGTTGAAGTCATATGCTTCATCTTTAAAATTCATGTAAAATTTTTATTTTAACCCCATATATATCTATATTTGTTTTAATATAAAATTTCATTTCCTCATCAATACTACAGTCTTCACACGAAATTTGAGTTCCAGGCACACCTGCCATATTTATCATGGGGCTTTGAGTGTCCCTGGCATGCTGCACCAGCACCTTTCCCTGTCCAGCCCTTACCCTGAAGCACCAAGACTCCAGTTTAAAAAGTGGAAGATTAACAAATAGGCTGTTTTCTTTTCACCAAAATTTTATTAGCATTTCTAGACAACAATAATAAGACTGTAGCTTCATCCACCAGTAAATATTTTCCTAATAGCAAATAATTTACCAGATTCGCTTTAGGAAAGATCAACTAGATTCATCCTCATATTGATAGCTACTGATGTGAAGCCTAGGTAAACCCAAAATGTGAAGACTTGATATAATTGTTAACTCTAAGTCAAAAAAAGATTATGCATAGGCCATTTTGATTTTATTGTGGTATTATTCAAGTAATCATAGAAACTGGGATTGGGTTTTTTCCAACAAGAAGTTTTATGATTTGTATAGCACAGGTTGTCATTAACTTAGGCAGGAAAATCCCTGGGTTGCTAAGTTTTATGCATGCAATAATCTTATAAGATAGGCACTCTTAGTAACGCCATTGTTCAGGTGACAAAACTGAAGCTTATGTGACAAAGTGAGAGAGTGGCATGGACATATATACACTACCAAACGTAAAATAGGTAGCTAGTGGGAAGCAGCCGCATAGCACAGGGAGATCAGCTCGGTGCTTTGTGACCACCTAGACGGGTGGGATAGGGAGGGTGGGAGGGAGGGAGACGCAAGAGGGAAGAGATATGGGGATATATGTATATGTATAACTGATTCACTTTGTTATAAAGCAGAGGCTAACACACCATTGTAGAGCAATTATACTCCAATAAAGATGTTAAAAAAAAAAGCAAAAAAAACCCTGAAGCTTAATAATAACAACCAGTATTTATTAGCTCCAGCAGTTTTTTTCTCCAAATTCATTTGCTTCTAAAGTTCTTAATACTTTCCATAAAGTAACTCATTTGGTCCTCACTAAAATCATATGAAATAAGTATTATTATGATCTTGTTACAGTTATTTTTTACTATTCTTGCAACTTTTCCACAAGTTTAAAATTATTTCAAAATAAAAGTTTGACATCTTTATTATAAATATATAGGCGTATAGCACACATCTGAAAAATTAAAATGTAACTGATATCATATGACTGTGACAGTGTGAAATCTCCTAATTTTCCTCCAGTTTTTATTATTAGAATTGTTTACATTTTCTTTATTATCCCTATTATTAAGTCCAAAACTACAAATATTTGCAAGCCATTCTGCTAAGATGGCAGCCTTTCTGATTCTTATTTCACAGTTAATTCATCTTCATTCACTTATACGTTCAACAAATAGTTAAATAATATTTATTTACACAATTGAAAGAATTGATAGTAGAAAAATCACTTCATGATAATAACTAAATTTTGCACTTATTGTCTGGACAGGTATTAGCTAACTTGCTGTATTTTTACAGAAAATTGGCGAACTAGTAAAGCTAAGGAAAACTGAGGAACAGAGTGGTTAAATAACTTGCTCATGGGACAATTAGTACATGAGTGATCTGGAGAGAGAATGCTCTCCGGTTAAAGTTTTACTCCTTGTATTTATAAAAGAAACAAAAATTGAGCTTTCAGGAAAGACATTAAAGCATTAAAAAAAAAAATCAAAAAAATTTTTTGTTAGATAATTTCTTTGAGAAACATGGTAAAACCAGATAAATGGCTGGTAAATTCTGCAGGTGTTAGTTGTTTTTTGTTTGTTTTAAACTAACATGATGATTGTTCAGCAAAGGTTTAGTCTATATACTATTCTTCTCACAAAAGCTGTCTTCCTAAGAATTTTAAACAGTGATAGAAAATTGGCACTTTGAGACTATACATTGGAATTTCTTTGCACAACTATCTAAAAAGAACCACACCTATCAAATACAAGTATTGATTTTACTCCTAAATGCGTGCCTGCCTTTTGTGCATTCCACCTTCTTCCTGTTGGCTGGTATCATTAACAACCTGTTTACTGACCCCCAAATGGGTTTCCTGACAAGCTGGTATTAACAGCCCTCCCACTGCATCCTGCTTTTATGGTTTTATGTGTGCTCAATTTAGGAACCCAAGGCACCCAACACTCATAAGCACCAAAATGGAAAAGAGATTTATTTATGTACTCTTCTGTGATGCAGTCTGAGTTTAGAGAAAGGTCAGAATGTACAAGACTCAATAACAAAACAAAATAACAATAATAACAAAAATTCTCTTCTCACAAAGGTTCTTTCTGTGTCACTGGTAAAGATTAAGGCATTGTGTATGTATGTATGCATGTGTGCGTATGTCTATATGCACACACGCACACATGCATATGTATTTTTATTAATCATCTATTCTGGGGCACCATAATTAATATATAGATGAAAATTCTATTTCTTCTAGGATAATAAAAATAATCCCTCTCTTTGTCCTTTAGCTAAACACTATAAGGAAATGGAATTCCATTGTAACATTTCTTTTTAATTTGAACTAATACTCAGTTTTGAAAATCAAGTTCATTTAAGACTGTTTCATGGCTATCTCTTTTTTCACTAAACAAAAATTCACTGGTCTTCTATCATGTCTCTATTTTTACTTACTGGATATATTTATTTGGATAAGGTAAAAAAACTTCATAGAAATAGGTTAAATTTTACTAGATCATGTCACATAATTGAGCAAAAACTTGCTCATATGTATTGTGATATATACAAAAAAGACAAGTTTAGTTTCTTGTACGCAAAGAACTGTGACATACTGGGGGACTACCTAATAGAGGAATAAATTATGAACTGAAAATATTAGCTCAAAAATGAGAAAGGAAATACTAAACACTAATGGAAAAGTCTAGTTTTAAGGAAATATTGAGGATGGCAAAGAGGATAATTGCTAGAGGTGATAAAATAGTGTGGGATATAGCTGCAAGTGTAGGGATCAGTTTATACAGGATAAAACACTGCACAGCATCAGCCAGAAAAGTAGCCTAAATGGGTTCAGATGCCAGTACATAGGTAGAGATGGTGGTGGTGAAGAACTTGTTCATTTCTGTTGGCTTTTAGTTTTGCAGTGAAATGGGAAGCAAGATCATCAGCCGAGAGAAAGGATGGGGGAAAGGTTTTTAGAGTTTTGAGGGCAGAGTTAAGGGACAAAATTGTCACCAAGGATGGTAGAAATGTAAGGGACTAGAGTTTCTGGGCAGTAATAAAGGCCCACTTAATCTTTTGGTCTTGAATTTAGGAGCACACAGTCAAAACATGACTAAATGTTTTTCTCCAGCCACGTTCATCTGTCTTAGTGGAGAGGAGTTAGATTTAACCAGCATTTGAGTTTTGCCAGGCAGAAAGAGAGGAGAAGATAGCTGAGAGTTTATGTATGGGATAGATTATAATAAGAGACACAATATCTAGGCTGTGTAAGGAGGAAAATGAGTACATGAGGGTGGTCAGGAACAGAGAAATGATAGAAGATTGTAGATTGTAGGAATTGGAAAGAGGGTGTTAGTATCAAATGTATCGCTCATTCTAGAAACAAAAATTTCAGTTGAGGTAGTTAATTTAGCTTCATTTTGATCATTGAAAACATATATAAACTAGATCTTGTGGGTAGTTTTGCTTGTTTTGTTTTTATTATCTAGCTAACAGGCATACAGAAAGTTTAAAAGTCAAGGAGAAATATAGAAAAAAATAAACATGGAGAATTATCACTGCAGAATGTGGCATTGAATTCGAGGATTTAATAAAACCCAAATTGCATGTCAAAACTGATATATCCATTTTGAAAAGGACAGTTAGGGAAATACGTACTTAGCTAGGGACTTATCTTAGCATCTGTACTAATTGTTGTATTTTTAAAACAAGAACTATAAATTCCCCCCAGTTTATATCATAAACTATAGCTTTATTGCAGTTTCAAGGTAGAAAATGAGAAAGGAAAAAAAATAAAAGAGGTCCCACGAGTTTATGATCAGATTACTGGCAGCATGTTGTGCCAGAAATGCAATTAGTCAATTGTTTCAGCATAAATCCTGTTTATAAGTCAGTAACGGCTGTAAAATGTGAATGTTAAAAAACGTTCTGTTTGCCACGAAATATTTTTAAATCATGTTATTTATGAGACAATGCAAATAGCATTTTACATGAATGCTGACATTGACTATCAAAATACCATATTTAAATTGTAAAATAAGAATTTGAAATAGTAACTTGGAAAACACAGCCAACAATATTTAAAAAGAAGAGTGAAATAAACTGAAGTGTACCAGATTAGAAAGGGGTTAGCAAATATGAACTCAATGAAATACCAACCTAGAACTTAATTCCAGTGGTCACCTCATTTTTGTTCTGCCTTTAGTCAGATAAGATACTATTCTAGTCCATAAAGTTCTCAATAATGAGTTAATAAGCAATTTATGTAATCCTTCATACTTAGATAAAACTTGGATACAGTTCTTCTGTAATTTTATTGCCATTGCATGTTGAGTTAAAGTACTGAATAGTATAGAAGTTATACTTGCAATGATTTTATATTGCCCTTTGTTGACTGTTGAAAAGAAAACTCAAACAGAACACATTTTTTGTATTGGGAAATGCATCTAGGCAAACATATTTGTCTTATTGAAGATTCACAGCTAACATGACTTTTGAAACTATAGATTGACTGTGATAGTCATAAAAAATACATGTTCAAGATTATGAAGTCAACCTGATAAGTTTTGTCATGTAGTTCAACAAAAATTTGCTTCTAATATTTCTGATCTGAATCTCAACTCCAGTTCCTTTAACTTACAAATATTATGTTTTAAAAGAGCAAGTCACATGCTTTTTTATACTTAAATTTTCAAGAGTTAAGACCACTGTCTCTTTTTTCTCCACCTTCTCTTCCATCAACTTCCCCTTGTAAAAGGTAGAATTGGAGTGGCTGCAGACATTTCGGGGACCTGACTAAGGGGAAATTAAGTTAAGAATAAATTTATTTTGGTTCAGTGGGTTACTATAGGCTTCAGAGTCATTTATATATTCAAATTATTGCAATTTTCAGGGATTAGACATGCATGCTAAGAATACTGCAACCTCTGGGCACATTCACCTGGTGCCCAATGTTGTAACAGGAAGTGGAAGGACCAGAAATTATATCACAATGTGAATACTGCCTGACACTGGAAGTATGCAGGTATGTAGATGGTGGTGGAGAAACAATATTTGAAATATATGAAGCCAGAAGATAGTCTGTAAACAACTTTTTCAAACATTACAGCCCATATATAAAAGAAACTAGAGTTTTTCCCAAACTTGACAACAATTCTAAACATGTATATGAATTGTGAAGCTGAAAAATATTTTCTAAACTCTCAACATTAAAAGGTAAGTTTTGAAGAAATTTGGAAATGATATATCTGATAAAAGGTTCATATTCAAAATATACAAAGAACCCATACAACTCAACATCAAAAACAAACAAACAAAAAACAAAACCAAAAAATTCCACAAACAACTCGATTAAAAAGTGGGCAGAGAACCTGAATAGACGTTTTTCCAAAGAAGGTGTACAGATGGTAAACAGACACATGGAAGATGTTCAACATCACTAATCATCAGGGAAATGCAAATCAAAACCACAATGAGGAGGAGGAGCTTCAAGATGGCGGAAGAGTAAGACGCGGAGATCACCTTCCTCTCCACAAATACATCAGAAATACATCTACATGTGGAACAACTCCTACAGAACACCTACTGAACGCTGGCAGAAGACGTCAGACCTCCCAAAAGGCAAGAAACTCCCCACGTACCTGGGTAGGGTAAAAGAAAAAAGAAAAAACAGAGACAAAGTATAGGGATGGGACCTGCACCAGTAGGAGGGAGCTGTGAAGGAGGAAAGGTTTCCACACACTAGAAGCCCCTTCGCGGGCGGAGACTGCGGGTCGCGGAGGGGGGAAGCTTCGGAGCCACGCAGGAGAGCACAGCCACAGGGGTGCGGAGGGCAAAACAGAGAGGTTCCCGCACAGAGGATCGGTGCCGACCAGCACTCACCAGCCCAAGAGGCTTGTCTGCTCACCCACCGGGGTGGGCGGGGGCTGGGAGCTAAGGCTCGGGCTTCGGTCGGATCGCAGGGAGAGGACTGGGGTTGGCGGCGTGAACACAGCCTGAAGGGGCTAGTGCGCCACAGCTAGCCGGGAGGGAGTCCGGGAAAAGGTCTGGAGCTGTCGAAGAGAAGAGACTATTTCTTGCCTCTTTGTTTCCTGGTGTGCGAGGAGAGGGGATTCAGAGCAGCGCTTAAAGGAGCTCCAGAGATGGGCGTGAGCCATGGCGATCAGCGCGGACCCCAGAAATGGGCACGAAACGCTAAGGCTGCTGCTGCCACCACCAAGAATCCTGTGTGTGAGCACAGGTCACTCTCCACACCGCCCCTCCCGGGAGCCTGTGCAGCCCGCCACGGCCAGGGTCCCGTGATCCAGGGACAGCTTCCCCGGGAGAACGCACGGCGCGCCTCAGGCTGGTACAACGTCACGCCGGCCTCTGCCGCCACAGGCTCACCCCGCATATGTACCCCTCCCTCTCCCCGGCCTGAGTGAGCCAAAGCCCCCGAATCAGCTGCTCCTTTAACGCTGTCCTGTCTGAGAGAAGAACAGACACCCTCAGGCGACGTAAACAAAGAGGCGGGTCCAAATCCAAAGCTGAACCCCAGGAGCTGTGAGAACAAAGAAGAGAAAGGGAAACCTCTCCCAGCAACCTCAGGAGCAGCCCATTAAATCTCCACAGTCAACTTGATGTACCCTGCATCTGTGGAATACCCGAATAGACAACGAATCATCCCAAATTGAGGAGGTGGATTTGGGAGCAAAGATATATATATATATTTTTCCCTTTTTCTCTTTTTGTAAGTGTGTATATGTATGCTTCTGTGTGTGATTTTGTCTGTATAGCTTTGCTTTTACCATTTGTCCTAGGGTTCTATCTGTCTGTTTTTTTTTTTTTTTTTACTTAAAATTTTTTTTTCTTCATAATTATTTTTTTATTTTAATAACTTTTTTTTGTATTATTTTACTTTACTTTTTAATTTAATTTAATTTAATCTTATCTTCTTTCTTTCCATTTTTTTCTCCCTTTTATTCCGTGCCGTGTGGATGAAAGGCTCTTGGTGCTCCAGCCAGGCATCAGGGCTGTGCCTCTGAGGTGGGAGAGCCAAGTTCAGGACACTGGTTCACAAGAGAACTCCCAGCTCCACATAATATCAAATGGCAAAAATCTCCCAGATATCTCCATCTCAACGCCAAGACCCAGCTGCACTCAATGACCAGCAAGCTACAGTGTTGGACAGGCTATGCCAAACAAATAGCAAGACAGGAACACAACCCCACCCATTAGCAGAGAGGCTGCCTAAAATCATCATTAGGTTACAGACACCCCAAAACACACCACCAGATGTGGACCTGCCCACCAGAAAGACAAGATCCAGGCTCATCCGCCAGAACACAGGCACTAGTCCCCTCCACCAGGAAGCCTACACAACCCAATGAACCAACCTTAGCCACTGGGGACAGACTTCAAAAACAACGGGAACTACAAACCTGCAGCCTGCAAAAAGGAGACCCCAAACAGAGTAAATTAAGCAAAATGAGAAGACAGAAAAACACACAGCAGATGAAGGAGCAAGGCAAAAACCCACCAGACCTAACAAATGAAGAGGAAATAGGCAGTCTACCTGAAAAAGAATTCAGAATAATGATAGTAAAGATGATCCAAAATCTTGGAAATAGAATAAATACAAGAAACGTTTAACAAGGACTTAGAAGAACTAAAGAGCAAACAAACAATGATGAACAACACAATAAATGAAATTAAAAATTCTCTAGAAGGAATCAGTTGCAGAATAACTGAGGCAGAAGAACGGATAAGTGACCTGGAAGATAAAATAGTGGAAATAACTACTGCAGAGCAGAATAAAGAAAAAAGAATGAAAAAAACTGAGGACAGCCTCAGAGACCTCTGGGACAACATTAAACGCACCAACATTCGAATTATAGGGGTCCCAGAAGAAGAGAAAAAGAAAGGGACTGAGAAAATATTTGAAGAGATTATAGTTGAAAACTTCCCTAATATGGGAAAGGAAATAGTTAATCAAGTCCAGGAAGCACAGAGGGTCCCATACAGGATAAATCAAGGAGAAACACGCCAAGACACATATTAATCAAACTATCAAAAATTAAATACAAAGAAAACATATTAAAAGCAGCAAGGGAAAAACAACAAATAACACACAAGGGAATTCCCATAAGGTTAACAGCTGATCTTTCAGCAGAAACTCTGCAAGCCAGAAGGGAGTGGCAAGACATATTTAAAGTGATGAAGGAGAAAAACCTACAACCAAGATCACTCTACCCAGCAAAGATCTCATTCAGATTTGATGGAGAAATTAAAATCTTTACAGACAAGCAAAAGCTAAGAGAATTCAGCACCACCAAACCAGCTTTACAACAAATGCTAAAGGAACTTCTCTAGGCAGGAAACACAAGAGAAGGAAAAGACCTACAATAACAAACCCAAAACAATTAAGAAAATGGGAATAGGAATATACATATCGAAAATTACCTTAAATGTAAATGGATTAAATGCTCCAACCAAAAGACGTAAACTGGCTGAATGGATACAAAAACAAGACCCATATATATGCTGTCTACAAGAGACCACTTCAGACCTAGGGAAACATACAGACTGAAAGTGAGGAGATGGAAAAAGATATTCCATGCAAATGGAAATCAAAAGAAAGCTGGAGTAGCAATTCTCATAGCAGACAAAATCGACTTTAAAACAAAGACTATTACAAGAGACAAAGAAGGACACTACATAATGATCAAAGGATCAATCCAAAAAGAAGATATAACAATTGTAAATATTTATGCACCCAACATAGGAGTACCTCCATACATAAGGCAAATACTAACAGCCATAAAAGGGGAAATCAACAGTAACACAGTCATAGTAGAAAACATGAACACCCCACTTTCACCAATGGACAGATCATCCAAAATGAAAATAAAAAAGGAAACACAAGCTGTAAATGATACATTAAACAAGATGGACTTAATTGATATTTATAGGACATTCATTCCAAAAACAACAGAATACACATTCTTCTCAAGTGCTCATGGAACATTCTCCAGGATAGAGCATATCTTGGGTCACAAATCAAGCCTTGGTAAATTTAAGAAAATTGAAATCATATCAAGTATCTTCTCCAACAACAATGCTATGAGATTAGATATCAATTACAGGAAAAGATCTGTAAAAAATATAAACACATGGAGGCTAAACAACACACAACTTAATAACGAACAGATCACTGAAGAAATCAAAGAGGAAATCAAAAAATACCTAGAAACAAATGACAATGAAAACACAATGACCCAAAACCTATGGGATGCAGCAAAAGCAGTTCTAAGAGGGAAGTTTAGAGCAATACAATCCTACCTTAAGAAACAAGAAACATCTCAAATAAACAACCTAACCTTACACCTAAAGCAATTAGAGAAAGAAGAACAGAAGAACCCCAAAGTTAGCAGAAGGAAAGAAATCATAAAGATCAGATCAGAATTAAATGAAAAAGAAATGAAGGAAACAATAGCAAAGATCAATAAAACTAAAAGCTGGTTCTTTGAGAAGATAAACAAAATTGATAAACCATTAGCCAGACTCATCAAGAAAAAAAGGGAGAAGACTCAAATCAATAGAATAAGACATGAAAAAGGAGAAGTAACAGCTGACACTGCAGAAATATAAAGGATCATGAGAGATTACTACAAGCAACTATATGCCAATAAAATGGACAACCTGAAAGAAATGGACAAATTCTTAGAAAAGCACAACCTTCTGAGACTGAACCAGGAAGAAATACAAAATATAAACAGGCCAATCACAAGCACTGAAATTGAAACTGTGATTAAAACCTTCCAACAATAAAAAGCCATGGACCAGATGGCTTCACAGGTGAATTCTATCAAACATTTAGAGAAGAGCTAACACCTATCCTTCTCAAACTCTTACGAAATATAGCAGAGGGAGGAACATTCCCAAACTCATTCTATGAGGCCACCATCACCCTGATACCAAAACCAGACAAAGATGTCACAAAGAAAGAAAACTACAGGCCAATATTACTGATGAACATAGATGCAAAAATCCTCAACAAAATAGTAGCAAACAGAATCCAACAGCACATTAAAAGAATCATACACCATGATCAAGTGGGGTTTATCCCAGGAATGCAAGGATTCTTCAATATACGCAAATCAATCAATGTGATACAGCATATTAACAAATTGAAGGAGAAAAACCATATGATCATCTCAATCGATGCAGAGAAAGTTTTTGACAAAATTCAATACCCATTTATGATTAAAACCCTGCAGAAAGTAGGCATAGAGGGAACTTTCCTCAACATAATAAAGGCCATATATGACAAACCCATAGCCAACATCGTCCTCAATGGTGAAAAACTGAAACCATTTCCACTAAGATCAGGAACAAGACAAGGTTGCCCACTCTCACCACTATTATTCAACATAGTTTTGGAAGTTTTAGCCACAGCAATCAGTGAAGAAAAAGAAATAAAAGGAATCCAAATCGGAAAAGAAGAAGTGAAGCTGTCACTGTTTGTAGATGACATGATACTATACATAGAGAATCCTAAAGATGCTACCAGAAAACTCCTAGAGCTAATCAATGAATTTGGTAAAGTAGCAGGATACAAAATAAATGCACAGAAATCTCTAGCATTCCTATACACTAATGATGAAAAATCTGAAAGTGAAATTAAGAAAACACTCCCATTTACCATTGCAACAAAAAGAATAAAATACCTAGGAATAAACCTACCTAAGGAGAGAAAAGACCTGTATGCAGAAAACTATAACACTGATGAAAGACATTAAAGATGATACAAATAGATGGAGAGATATACCATGTTCCGGGATTGGAAGAATCAACATTGTGAAAATGACTCTACTACCCAAAGCAATCTACAGATTTAATGCAATCCCTATCAAACTACCAATGGCATTTTTTCCAAACTAGAACAAAAAATTTCACAATTTGTATGGAAACACAGAAGACCCCGAATAGGCAAAGCAACCTTGAGAAAGAAAAACAGAGCGGGAGGAATCAGGTTCCCTGACTTCAGACTATATTACAAAGCTACAGTAATCAATACAGTATGGTACTGGCACAAAAACAGAAATATAGATCAATGGAACAGGATAGAAAACCCAGAGATAAACCCACGCACATATGGTCACCTTATCTTTGAAACAGGAGGCAAGAATATACAGTGGAGAAAGGACAACCTCTTCAATAAGTGGTGCTGGGAAAACTGGACAGCTACATGTAAAAGTATGAAATTAGAAGACTCCCTAACACCATAGACAAAAATAAACTCAAAATGGATTCAAGATCTAAATGTAAGGACAGACACTATCAAAACTCTTAGAGGAAAACATAGGCAGAACACTCTTTGACATAAATCACAGCAAGATCCTTTTTGACTCACCTCCTAGAGGAATGGAAATAAAAGCAAAAATAAACAAATGGGACCTAATGAAACTTAAAACCTTTTGCACAGCAAAGGAAACCATAAACAAGACCAAAAGACAACCCTCAGAATGGGAGAAAATATTTGTAAATGACGCAACTGACAAAGGATTAATCTCCAAAATTTACAAGCAGCTCATGCAGCTCAATATCAAAAAAACAAACAACCCAATCCAAAAATGGGCAGAAGACCTAAATAGACATTTCTCCAAAGAAGATATACAGATTGCCAACAGACACATGAAAGAATGCTCAACATCCTTAATCATTAGAGAAATGGAAATCAAAACTACAGTGAGATTTCATCTCACACCGGTCAGAATGGCCATCATCAAAAAATCTAGAAACAATAAATGCTGGAAAGGGTGTGGAGAAAAGGGAACTCTCTTGCACTGTTGGTGGGAATGTAAATTGATACAGCCACTATGGAGAACAGTATGGAGGTTCCTTAAAAAACTACAAATAGAACTACCATACGACCCAGCAATCCCACTACTGGGCATATACCCTGAGAAAACCATAATTCAAAAAGAGTCATGTACCAAAATGTTCATTGCAGCTCTATTTACAATAGCCAGGACATGGAAGCAACCTAAGTGTCCATCAACAGATGACTGGATAAAGAAGATGTGGCACATATATACAATGGAATATTACTCAACCATAATAAGAAAAGAAATTAAGTTATTTGTAGTGAGGTGGATGGACCTAGAGACTGTCATACAGAGTGAAGTAAGTCAGAAAGAGAAAAATAAATACAGTATGCTAATACATATATATGGAATCTAAGAAAAAAAAATGGTCATGAAGAACCTAAGGGCAAGATGGGAAGAAAGACACAGACCTACTAGAGAATGGACTTGAGGATATGGGGAGGGGGAAGGGTAAGCTGTGACAAAGTGAGAGAGTGGCATGGACATATATACACTACTGAACGTAAAATAGATAGCTAGTGGGAAGCAGCCGCATAGCAGACGGAGATCAGCTCCGTGTTTTGTGACCACCTAGAGGGGTGGTATAGGGAGGGTGGGAGGGAGGGAGATGCAAGAGGGAAGAGATATGGGAACATATATATATGTATAACTGATTCACTTTGTTTTAAAGCAGAAACTGACACACCATTATAAAGCAATTATACTCCAATAAAGATGTTAAAAAAATTTTTTAAAAAATGAGATATCAACTCACACCTATCAGAATAACTATTACAAAGAAAGATAACAAATAACAATTGTTGGTGAGGATGTGGAGAAAAGGGAACATTCATGCACTGCTGGTGAGAATGTAAACTGGGTATTTTTCCAAAGAAAACAAAAAAACACTAATTCAAAAAGATATATGAACCCCTATGTTCATCAGGGCATTATTCACAGTAGCCAAGATATGGAAGCAACCTAAGTGTACATCGATAGATAACTGAATAAAGAAGATGTGGTATATATGTACGATGGAAGATTACTCAGCCATAAAAAAAGAATTAAATCTTGTCATTTGTGACAACATGGTTAGACCTAGAGGGTATTATGCTAAGTGAAATAAGTCAGACAGAGAAAGACAAATACCATATGATTTCATTTATATGTGGAATCTTAAAAAAATAAACAAACATAAGAAAACAGAAACAGACTCATAGATAAAGAGAAAAAAACTAATGGTTGCCAGAGGGGAGGGAGATTGGGGGATGAGTGAAATAGGTGACAGAGATTAAGAGGTACAAACTTTCAGTTATAAAATAAATAAGTCCCAGGGGTGTAATGTACAGCATAGGACATATAGTCAATAATATTGTAATAACTTTGTATGGTGACAGAGGGTAACTACTAGACTTATCATGATGATTATTTTGTAGTGTATAAGAATATCTAATCACTATGTTGTACACCTGAAACTAATATAACATTGTTAGTCAATTATACTTCAATTAAAAATTAATTAATTAATTAAAATTAGAATCTTGGGGGAAATAAAGATAAGTTTTGACCAACCCTGATAGGAGAGAAACTGAATTTTCTTTCTATCTTCTCTATAGGTAATAATATTTTAAAAATTCTTGTCATATGAAGACATGTACAAAGAATATGCATCCAAAAATATATTAAAGGGGTATTATATCAGTTAATTAATAAAAATATTACTTTTCTAATTTATGATTCTGTAGTATTTGTCAGTTTTTTCTCCAATTTGAAATTTTTTGTAATTTTTTAAAAAATTGACTTATTTATTTTTTCTTAAAACTTTATCTTCTTAGAGAAGCTTTAGGTTCACAGCTAAATTGAGGGTCAGGAATAGAGATTTCTCATATACACCCTGCCCCCACACATACATAGCTTCTCTCATTATCAACATCCTCCACTAGAGTGGTATATTTGTTACAGTTGATACTATATTGACATATTATTTTCTCCTAAAATTCATAGTTTATATTACATTCCATTGTTTGTACATTCTATGGGTTTGGAGAAATGTATGACGACATGTATCTACCATGCGGTACCTTACAGAACAGTTTCACTGTCCTAAAAATCTTCTGTGCTCCACCTATTCATCCTTTTATTTTTATTCTAAATAAATAATTTACTTTCATTCTTAATTTTATGTTTGTGATTTTTCTTAGAGAAGGTCCCCTCAAAATTTTACAAGCTTAAGGCCCAGCAAATCCTAGGTGTGCCCTGTTTATAATATAAAATTTCACATACTCATAGCTAAAATTGTCTACAGGTACAACCAATAGCTAGAACAAACTATTTCATCTTTCTCAAAGAAATGTGTTCCTATGATCCGAATGTTTATGTCCCCCCAAAATTCATATGTTGAGATCCTAATGCCCAATGTGATGATATTTGGATGGCCTTTGGGAGGTGATTAGGTCCTGAAGGCGGAGCATCATACATTGGATTGGTGGCCTCAGAGAGATCCCTTTGCCTTTCTGCCATGTGAGGTTGTAGCTAGAAGGCACCATTTTATGAACCAGAAAGCAGACCCTCACCAGACACCAAATCTTCCGACACCTTAATTTTGAACTTCCCAGAACTGTGAGAAATAAATTTCTGTTGTTTATAAACCACCGAGTTTATAGTATTTTATTATACCAGCTGGAACAGACTAAAACATGTGTCTATAGTTTTGTGTTTAGAGAAGAGTCTGAATTTTAAAAAAACTCTTTTTGTGGATGTTAACACATATGAATCTACCATAACTAGACAGAATTTTAGGTTCAGACTTTGGGTGTAGAGTCAGACATCTTCATTGTGACTCAATCTAACATTTAGACATTACCAACAATGTAATGTTGATCTCCCATTCCAAATCTAAACATAACACAACCTTAACCACCTTCAAGCAGTAGATTCTCTGCTTAAAAGCACTGATAACTTACAAATAATGTCTCTATGGTAACAAAAAACTTAGAATGGGGAGAAAACTAATCCATGTAATCCAACTAGTTCATTTAATCCAATATTCCACCAAAATAAGAAATTCTATGTAGAATATAATATTATTAAGAGATATTCATCCAAACGGCATGGTACTGGCACAAAAACAGACACAGATCAAGAACAGAATAGAGAGCCCTGAAATGAAACCAGGCACTTATGGTCAATTAATCTACAACAAAGGAGGCAAGAATATACAGTGGAGAAAAGACAATCTCTTAAATAAGTGGTGCTGGGAAAATTGGACAACTACATGTAAAAGAATAAGATTAGAACATTTCTTCACACCATATACAAAAATAAATTCAAAATGGATTAAAGACCAACTGTAAGCCTGAAACCATAAAACTCCTAGAAGAGAACATAGGCAGAGCACTCTTTGACATAAATCATAGCAATTTTTTTAATCTGTCTCCTAAGGCAAAAGAAATAAAGGCAAAAATAAGCAAATAGGACCTAATTAAACTTTAAAACTTTTGCACAGCAAAGGACACCATTGACAAAACAAAAAGACAAACTACTGAATGGGATAAAATATTTGCAAATGATATGACCTATAAGGGGTTAATACCCCAAATATATAAACATCTTATATAACTCAATATCAAAGAAACAAACAACCCAATTAAAAATGGGCAGAAGACCTGAATATACATTTTTTCAAAAAAGACATACAGATGGCCAACAGGCACATGAAAAAATGTTCAACATAATTAATCATCAGAGAAATGCAAA
>NW_026646039.1:300000-387593 GCF_949987535.1 Balaenoptera acutorostrata | reverse complement strand
GAAGCAGTCAAGGGTAGCTTAGGTTTAGGGTTAGGGTTAGGGTGAGGGTTAGGGTACGGCTTAGGGTACGGGTTCGGGGAGGGGTTCGGGTAGGGCGTAGGGTATGGGTTAGGGTCAGGGTTAGGACTAGTGTTAGGGTTAGGGCTCGGTTTAGGGTACGGGTTAGGATTAGGGTACGCGTTAGTGTTAGGGTAGGGGTTAGGGTTATGGTATGCACTAGGGTGAGGGTAGTTATTAAACCTATCCCACTCTCTAGATACCCCTTAGCACATAAAGGAATATTATTTGGGGGTCCAGCCATGGAGAAGAGTTTAGACACTAGGAGAAGATAAGGAACACACCCATTATCAAGAAATCACATTAGGATTCTCTTTTTAACCTGTTCCTTAAAACACTAATGCTTAGGAAATCTATTGGAGGCAGAAGCAGTCAAGGGTAGCTTAGGGTTAGGGTTAGGTTTAGGGTGAGGGTTAGGGTACGGCTTAGGGTACGGGTTCGGGGAGGGGTTCGGGTAGGGCGTAGGGTATTGGTTATGGTTAGGGTTAGCGCTAGTGTTAGGGTTAGGGCTCGGTTTAGGGTACGGGTTAGGATTAGGGTACGCGTTAGGGTTAGGGTAGGGGTTAGGGTTAGGGTACGCGTTAGGGTGAGGGTAGTTATTAAACCTATCCCACTCTCTATATACCCCTTAGCACGTAAAGGAATATTATTTGGGGGTCCAGCCATGGAGAAGAGTTTAGACACTAGGAGAAGATAAGGAACACACCCATTCTCAAGAAATCACATTAGGATTCTCTTTTTAACCTGTTCCTTAAAACACTAGTGCTTAGGAAATCTATTGGAGACAGAAGCAGTCAAGGGTAGCTTAGGGTTAGGGTTAGGGTGAGGGTGAGGGTTAGGGTACGGCTTAGGGTACGGGTTCGGGGAGGGGTTCGGGTAGGGCGTAGGGTATGGTTTAGGGTTAGGGTTAGGGTTAGTGTTAGGGTTAGGGCTCGGTTTAGGGCACGGGTTAGGATTAGGGTACGCGTTAGTGTTAGGGTAGGGGTTAGGGTTATGGTACGCACTAGGGTGAGGGTAGTTATTAAACCTATCCCACTCTCTAGATACCCCTTAGCACGTAAAGAATATTATTTGGGGGTCCAGCCATGGAGAAGAGCTTAGACACTAGGAGAAGATAAGGAACACACCCATTATCAACAAATCACTTTAGGATTCTCTATTTAACCTGTTCCTTAAAACACTAGTGCTTAGGAAATCTATTGGAGGCAGAAGCAGTCAAGGGTAGCTTAGGGTTAGGGTTAGGGTTAGGGTGAGGGTTAGGGTACGGCTTAGGGTACGGGTTCGGGGAGGGGTTCGGGTAGGGCGTAGGGTATGGGTTAGGGTTAGGGTTAGCGCTAGTGTTAGGGTTAGGGCTCGGTTTAGGGTACGGGTTAGGATTAGGGTACGCATTAGGGTTAGGGTAGGGGTTAGTGTTAGGGTACGCGTTAGGGTTAGGGTTAGGGTTAGGGCTCGGTTTAGGGTAAGGGTTAGGATTAGTGTACGCCTTAGTGTTAGGGTAGGGGTTAGGGTTAGGGTACGCGATAGTGTGAGGTTAGTTATTAAACCTATCCCACTCTCTAGATACCCCTTAGCACGTAAAGGAATATTATTTGGGGGTCCAGCCATGGAGAAGAGTTTAGACACGAGGAGAAGATAAGGAACACACCCAGTATCACGAAATCACATCAGGATTCTCTTTTTAACCTGTTCGTTAAAACACTAGTGCTTAGGAAATCTATTGGAGGCAGAAGCAGTCAAGGGTAGCTTAGGGTTAGGGTTAGGGTTAGGGTGAGGTTTAGGGTACGGCTTAGGGTACGGGTACGGGGAGGGGTTCGGGTAGGGCGTAGGGTATGGGTTAGGGTTAGGGTTAGGGTTAGTGTTACGGTTAGGGCTCGGTTTAGGGTACGGGTTAGGATTAGGGTACGCGTTAGGGTTAGGGTAGGGGTTAGGGTTAGGTTACGCTTTAGGGTGAGGTTAGTTATTAAACCTATCCTACTCTCTAGATACCCCTTAGCACGTAAAGGAATATTATTTGGGGGTCCAGCCATGGAGAAGAGTTTAGACACTAGGAGAAGATAAGGAGCACACCCATTATCAAGAAATCACATTAGGATTCTCTTTTTAACCTGTTCCTTAAAACACTAGTGCTTAGGAAATCTATTGGAGGCAGAAGCAGTCAAGGGTAGCTTAGTGTTAGGGTTAGAGTTAGGGTGAGGGTTAGGGTACGGCTTACGGTACGAGTTCGGGGAGGGGTTCGGGTAGGGCGTAGGGTATGGGTTAGGGTTAGGGTTAGGGTTAGTGTTAGTGTTAGGGCTCGGTTTAGGGTACGGGTTAGGATTAGGGTACGCGTTAGGGTTAGGGTAGGGGTTAGGGTTAGGATATGCGATAGGGTGAGGTTACTTATTAAACCTATCCCACTCTCTAGATACCCCTTAGCACGTAAAGGAATATTATTTGGGGGTCCAGCCATGGAGAAGAGTTTAGACACTAGGAGAAGATAAGGAACACACCCATTATCAAGAAATCACATTAGGATTCTCTTTTTAACCTGTTCCTTAAAACACTGGTGCTTAGGAAATCTATTGGAGGCAGAAGCAGTCAAGAGTAGCTTAGGGTTAGGGTGAGGGTTAGGGTGAGGGTTAGGGTATGGCTTAGGGTACGGGTTCGGGTAGGGCGTAGGGTATGGGTTAGGGTTAGGGTTAGGGTCAGTGTTAGGGTTAGGGCTCGGTTTAGGGTACCGGTTAGGATTAGGGTACGCGTTAGGGTTAGGGTAGGGGTTAGGGTTAGCGTACGCGTTAGGGTGAGGGTAGTTATTAAACCTATCACACTCTCTAGATGCCCCTTAGCACGTAAAGGAATATTATTTGGGGGTCCAGCCATGGAGAAGAGTTTAGACACGAGGAGAAGATAAGGAACACACCCATTATCAAGAAATCACAATAGGATTCTCTTTTTAACTTGTTCCTTAAAACACTAGTGCTTAGGAAATCTATTGGAGGCAGAAGCAGTCAAGGGTAGCTTAGGGTTAGGTTTAGGGTTAGGGTACGGCTTAGGGTACGGGTTCGGGGAGGGGTTCGCGTAGGGCGTAGGGTATGGGTTAGGGTTAGGGTTAGGGTAAGTGTTAGGGTTAGGGCTCGGTTTAGGGTACGGGTTAGGATTAGGGTATGCGTTAGGGTTAGGGTAGGTGTTAGGGTTAGGGTACGCATTAGGGTGAGGGTAGTTATTAAACCTATCCCACTCTCTAGATACCCCCTAGCACGTAAAGGAATATTATTTGGGGGTCCAGCCATGGAGAAGTTTTTAGACACTAGGAAAATATAAGGAACACACCCATTATCACGAAATCACATTAGGATTCTCTTTTTAACCTGTTCCTTAAAACACTAGTGCTTAGGAAATCAATTGGAGGCAGAAGCAGTCAAGGGTAGCTTAGGGTTAGGGTTAGGGTTAGGGTTAGGGTTAGGGTTCGGGCTCGGTTTAGGGTACGGGTTAGGATTAGGGTACGCGTTAGTGTTAGGGTAGGGGTTAGGGTTATGGTACGCACTAGGGTGAGGGTAGTTATTAAACCTATCCCACTCTCTAGATACCCCTGAGCACGTAAAGGAATATTATTTGGGGGTCCAGCCATGGAGAAGAGTTTAGACACTGGGAGAAGATAAGGAACACACCCATTATCAAGAAATCACATTAGGATTCTCTTTTTAACCTGTTCCTTAAAACACTAGTGCTTAGGAAATCTATTGGAGGCAGAAGCAGTCAAGAGTAGCTTAGGGTTAGGGTTAGGGTTAGGGTGAGGGTTAGGGTATGGCTTAGGGTACGGGTTCGGGTAGGGCGTAGGGTATGGTTTAGGGTTAGGGTTAGGGTTAGTGTTAGGGTTAGGGCTCGGTTAAGGGTATGGGTTAGGATTACGGTACGCGTTAGGGTTAGGGTAGGGGTTAGGGTTAGGATATGCGATAGGGTGAGGTTACTTATTAAACCTATCCCACTCTCTAGATACCCCTTAGCACGTAAAGGAATATTATTTGGGGGTCCAGCCATGGAGAAGAGTTTAGACACTAGGAGAAGATAAGGAACACACCCATTATCAAGAAATCACATTAGGATTCTCTTTTTAACCTGTTCCTTAAAACACTAGTGCTTAGGAAATCTATTGGAGGCAGAAGCAATCAAGGGTAGCTTAGGGTTAGGGTTAGAGTTAGGGTGAGGGTTAGGGTACGGCTTAGGGTACGGGTTCGGGGAGGGGTATGGGTAGGGCGTAGGGTATGGGTTAGGGTTAGGGTTAGGGTTAGTGTTAGTGTTAGGGCTCGGTTTAGGGTACGGGTTAGGATTACGGTACGCGTTATGGTTAGGGTAGCGGTTAGGGTTAGGGTACGCTTTAGGGTGAGAGTAGTTATTAAACCTATCCCACTCTCTAGATACCCCTTAGCACGTAAAGGAATATTATTTGGGGGTCCAGCCATGGAGAAGAGCTTAGACACTAGGAGAAGATAAGGAACACACCCATTATCAAGAAATCACATTAGGATTCTCTTTTTAACCTGTTCCTTAAAACACTAGTGCTTAGGAAATCTATTGGAGGCAGAAGCAGTCAAGTCTAACTTAGGGTTAGGGCTAGGTTTAGGGTGAGGGTTAGGGTACGGCTTAGGGTACGGGTTCGGGGAGGGGTTCGGGTAGGGCGTAGGGTATGGGTTAGGGTTAGGGTTAGCGCTAGTGTTAGGGTTAGGGCTCGGTTTAGGGTACGGGTTAGGATTAGGGTACGCATTAGGGTTACGGTAGGGGTTAGGGTTAGGGTACGCGTTAGGGTTAGGGTTAGGGTTAGGGCTCGGTTTAGGGTAAGGGTTAGGATTAGGGTACGCGTTAGTGTTACGGTAGGGGTTAGGGTTAGGGTACGCGATAGTGTGAGGTTAGTTATTAAACCTATCCCACTCTCTAGATACCCCTTAGCACGTAAAGGAATATTATTTGGGGGTCCAGCCATGGAGAAGAGTTTAGACACGAGGAGAAGATAAGGAACACACCCATTATCAAGAAATCACATTAGGATTCTCTTTTTAACCTGTTCCTTAAAACACTAGTGCTTAGGAAATCTATTGGAGGCAGAAGCAGTCAAGGGTAGCTTAGGGTTAGGGTTAGCATTAGGGTGAGGGTTAGGGTACGGCTTAGGGTACGGGTTCGGGGAGGGGTTCGGGTAGGGCGTAGGGTATGGGTTAGGGTTAGGGTTAGGGTTAGTGTTAGGGGTAGGGCTCGGTTTAGGGTACGGGTTAGGAATAGGGTACGTGTTAGGGTTAGGGTAGGGGTTAGGGTTAGGGTACGCGTTACGGTGAGGGTAGTTATTAAACCTATCCCACTCTCTAGATACCCCTTAGCACGTAAAGGAATATTATTTGGGGGTTCAGCCATGGAGAAGAGTTTAGACACTAGGAGAAGATAAGGAACACACCCATTATCAAGAAATCACATTAGGATTCTCTTTTTAACCTGTTCCTTAAAACACTAGTGCTTAGGAAATCTATTGGAGACAGAAGCAGTCAAGGGTAGCTTAGGGTTAGGGTTAGGGTTAGGGTACGGCTTAGGGCACGGGTTCGGGGAGGGGTTCGGGTAGGGCGTAGGGTATGGGTTAGGGTTACGGTTAGGGCTAGTGTTAGGGTTAGAGCTCGGTTTAGGGCACGGGTTAGGATTAGGGTACGCGTTAGTGTTAGGGTAGGGGTTAGGGTTATGGTACGCACTAGGGTGAGGGTAGTTATTAAACCTATCCCACTCTCTAGATACCCCTTAGCACGTAAAGAATATTATTTGGGGGTCCAGCCATGGAGAAGAGCTTAGACACTAGGAGAAGATAAGGAACACACCCATTATCAACAAATCACTTTAGGATTCTCTATTTAACCTGTTCCTTAAAACACTAGTGCTTAGGAAATCTATTGGAGGCAGAAGCAGTCAAGGGTAGCTTAGGGTTAGGGTTAGGTTTAGGGTGAGGGTTAGGGTACGGCTTAGGGTATGGGTTCGGGGAGGGGTTCGGGTAGGGCGTAGGGTATGGGTTAGGGTTAGGGTTAGTGTTAGGGTTCGGGCTCGGTTTAGGGTACGGGTTAGGATTAGGGTACGCGTTAGTGTTAGGGTAGGGGTTAGGGTTAGGTTACACTTTAGGGTGAGGTTAGTTATTAAACCTATCCCACTCTCTAGATACCCCTTAGCACGTAAAGGAATATTATTTGGGGGTCCAGCCATGGAGAAGAGTTTAGGCACTAGGAGAAGATAAGGAGCACACCCATTATCAAGAAATCACATTAGGATTCTCTTTTTAACCTGTACCTTAAAACACTAGTGCTTAGGAAATCTATTGGTGGCAGAAGCAGTCAAGGGTAGCTTAGGTTTACGGTTAGGGTTAGGGTGAGGGTTAGGGTACGGCTTAGGGTACGGGTTCGGGGAGGGGTTCGGGTAGGGCGTAGGGTATGGGTTAGGGTCAGGGTTAGGACTAGTGTTAGGGTTAGGGCTCGGTTTAGGGTACGGGTTAGGATTAGGGTACGCGTTAGTGTTAGGGTAGGGGTTAGGGTTATGGTATGCACTAGGGTGAGGGTAGTTATTAAACCTATCCCACTCTCTAGATACCCCTTAGCACATAAAGGAATATTATTTGGGGGTCCAGCCATGGAGAAGAGTTTAGACACTAGGAGAAGATAAGGAACACACCCATTATCAAGAAATCACATTAGGATTCTCTTTTTAACCTGTTCCTTAAAACACTAATGCTTAGGAAATCTATTGGAGGCAGAAGCAGTCAAGGGTAGCTTAGGGTTAGGGTTAGGTTTAGGGTGAGGGTTAGGGTACGGCTTAGGGTACGGGTTCGGGGAGGGGTTCGGGTAGGGCGTAGGGTATTGGTTATGGTTAGGGTTAGCGCTAGTGTTAGGGTTAGGGCTCGGTTTAGGGTACGGGTTAGGATTAGGGTACGCGTTAGGGTTAGGGTAGGGGTTAGGGTTAGGGTACGCGTTAGGGTGAGGGTAGTTATTAAACCTATCCCACTCTCTATATACCCCTTAGCACGTAAAGGAATATTATTTGGGGGTCCAGCCATGGAGAAGAGTTTAGACACTAGGAGAAGATAAGGAACACACCCATTCTCAAGAAATCACATTAGGATTCTCTTTTTAACCTGTTCCTTAAAACACTAGTGCTTAGGAAATCTATTGGAGACAGAAGCAGTCAAGGGTAGCTTAGGGTTAGGGTTAGGGTGAGGGTGAGGGTTAGCGTACGGCTTAGGGTACGGGTTCGGGGAGGGGTTCGGGTAGGGCGTAGGGTATGGTTTAGGGTTAGGGTTAGGGTTAGTGTTAGGGTTAGGGCTCGGTTTAGGGCACGGGTTAGGATTAGGGTACGCGTTAGTGTTAGGGTAGGGGTTAGGGTTATGGTACGCACTAGGGTGAGGGTAGTTATTAAACCTATCCCACTCTCTAGATACCCCTTAGCACGTAAAGAATATTATTTGGGGGTCCAGCCATGGAGAAGAGCTTAGACACTAGGAGAAGATAAGGAACACACCCATTATCAACAAATCACTTTAGGATTCTCTATTTAACCTGTTCCTTAAAACACTAGTGCTTAGGAAATCTATTGGAGGCAGAAGCAGTCAAGGGTAGCTTAGGGTTAGGGTTAGGGTTAGGGTGAGGGTTAGGGTACGGCTTAGGGTACGGGTTCGGGGAGGGGTTCGGGTAGGGCGTAGGGTATGGGTTAGGGTTAGGGTTAGCGCTAGTGTTAGGGTTAGGGCTCGGTTTAGGGTACGGGTTAGGATTAGGGTACGCATTAGGGTTAGGGTAGGGGTTAGTGTTAGGGTACGCGTTAGGGTTAGGGTTAGGGTTAGGGCTCGGTTTAGGGTAAGGGTTAGGATTAGTGTACGCCTTAGTGTTAGGGTAGGGGTTAGGGTTAGGGTACGCGATAGTGTGAGGTTAGTTATTAAACCTATCCCACTCTCTAGATACCCCTTAGCACGTAAAGGAATATTATTTGGGGGTCCAGCCATGGAGAAGAGTTTAGACACGAGGAGAAGATAAGGAACACACCCAGTATCACGAAATCACATCAGGATTCTCTTTTTAACCTGTTCGTTAAAACACTAGTGCTTAGGAAATCTATTGGAGGCAGAAGCAGTCAAGGGTAGCTTAGGGTTAGGGTTAGGGTTAGGGTGAGGTTTAGGGTACGGCTTAGGGTACGGGTACGGGGAGGGGTTCGGGTAGGGCGTAGGGTATGGGTTAGGGTTAGGGTTAGGGTTAGTGTTACGGTTAGGGCTCGGTTTAGGGTACGGGTTAGGATTAGGGTACGCGTTAGGGTTAGGGTAGGGGTTAGGGTTAGGTTACGCTTTAGGGTGAGGTTAGTTATTAAACCTATCCTACTCTCTAGATACCCCTTAGCACGTAAAGGAATATTATTTGGGGGTCCAGCCATGGAGAAGAGTTTAGACACTAGGAGAAGATAAGGAGCACACCCATTATCAAGAAATCACATTAGGATTCTCTTTTTAACCTGTTCCTTAAAACACTAGTGCTTAGGAAATCTATTGGAGGCAGAAGCAGTCAAGGGTAGCTTAGTGTTAGGGTTAGAGTTAGGGTGAGGGTTAGGGTACGGCTTACGGTACGAGTTCGGGGAGGGGTTCGGGTAGGGCGTAGGGTATGGGTTAGGGTTAGGGTTAGGGTTAGTGTTAGTGTTAGGGCTCGGTTTAGGGTACGGGTTAGGATTAGGGTACGCGTTAGGGTTAGGGTAGGGGTTAGGGTTAGGATATGCGATAGGGTGAGGTTACTTATTAAACCTATCCCACTCTCTAGATACCCCTTAGCACGTAAAGGAATATTATTTGGGGGTCCAGCCATGGAGAAGAGTTTAGACACTAGGAGAAGATAAGGAACACACCCATTATCAAGAAATCACATTAGGATTCTCTTTTTAACCTGTTCCTTAAAACACTGGTGCTTAGGAAATCTATTGGAGGCAGAAGCAGTCAAGAGTAGCTTAGGGTTAGGGTGAGGGTTAGGGTGAGGGTTAGGGTATGGCTTAGGGTACGGGTTCGGGTAGGGCGTAGGGTATGGGTTAGGGTTAGGGTTAGGGTCAGTGTTAGGGTTAGGGCTCGGTTTAGGGTACCGGTTAGGATTAGGGTACGCGTTAGGGTTAGGGTAGGGGTTAGGGTTAGCGTACGCGTTAGGGTGAGGGTAGTTATTAAACCTATCACACTCTCTAGATGCCCCTTAGCACGTAAAGGAATATTATTTGGGGGTCCAGCCATGGAGAAGAGTTTAGACACGAGGAGAAGATAAGGAACACACCCATTATCAAGAAATCACATTAGGATTCTCTTTTTAACTTGTTCCTTAAAACACTAGTGCTTAGGAAATCTATTGGAGGCAGAAGCAGTCAAGGGTAGCTTAGGGTTAGGTTTAGGGTTAGGGTACGGCTTAGGGTACGGGTTCGGGGAGGGGTTCGCGTAGGGCGTAGGGTATGGGTTAGGGTTAGGGTTAGGGTAAGTGTTAGGGTTAGGGCTCGGTTTAGGGTACGGGTTAGGATTAGGGTATGCGTTAGGGTTAGGGTAGGTGTTAGGGTTAGGGTACGCATTAGGGTGAGGGTAGTTATTAAACCTATCCCACTCTCTAGATACCCCCTAGCACGTAAAGGAATATTATTTGGGGGTCCAGCCATGGAGAAGTTTTTAGACACTAGGAAAATATAAGGAACACACCCATTATCACGAAATCACATTAGGATTCTCTTTTTAACCTGTTCCTTAAAACACTAGTGCTTAGGAAATCAATTGGAGGCAGAAGCAGTCAAGGGTAGCTTAGGGTTAGGGTTAGGGTTAGGGTTAGGGTTAGGGTTAGGGTTCGGGCTCGGTTTAGGGTACGGGTTAGGATTAGGGTACGCGTTAGTGTTAGGGTAGGGGTTAGGGTTATGGTACGCACTAGGGTGAGGGTAGTTATTAAACCTATCCCACTCTCTAGATACCCCTGAGCACGTAAAGGAATATTATTTGGGGGTCCAGCCATGGAGAAGAGTTTAGACACTGGGAGAAGATAAGGAACACACCCATTATCAAGAAATCACATTAGGATTCTCTTTTTAACCTGTTCCTTAAAACACTAGTGCTTAGGAAATCTATTGGAGGCAGAAGCAGTCAAGAGTAGCTTAGGGTTAGGGTTAGGGTTAGGGTGAGGGTTAGGGTATGGCTTAGGGTACGGGTTCGGGTAGGGCGTAGGGTATGGTTTAGGGTTAGGGTTAGGGTTAGTGTTAGGGTTAGGGCTCGGTTAAGGGTATGGGTTAGGATTACGGTACGCGTTAGGGTTAGGGTAGGGGTTAGGGTTAGGATATGCGATAGGGTGAGGTTACTTATTAAACCTATCCCACTCTCTAGATACCCCTTAGCACGTAAAGGAATATTATTTGGGGGTCCAGCCATGGAGAAGAGTTTAGACACTAGGAGAAGATAAGGAACACACCCATTATCAAGAAATCACATTAGGATTCTCTTTTTAACCTGTTCCTTAAAACACTAGTGCTTAGGAAATCTATTGGAGGCAGAAGCAATCAAGGGTAGCTTAGGGTTAGGGTTAGAGTTAGGGTGAGGGTTAGGGTACGGCTTAGGGTACGGGTTCGGGGAGGGGTTTGGGTAGGGCGTAGGGTATGGGTTAGGGTTAGGGTTAGGGTTAGTGTTAGTGTTAGGGCTCGGTTTAGGGTACGGGTTAGGATTACGGTACGCGTTATGGTTAGGGTAGCGGTTAGGGTTAGGGTACGCTTTAGGGTGAGAGTAGTTATTAAACCTATCCCACTCTCTAGATACCCCTTAGCACGTAAAGGAATATTATTTGGGGGTCCAGCCATGGAGAAGAGCTTAGACACTAGGAGAAGATAAGGAACACACCCATTATCAAGAAATCACATTAGGATTCTCTTTTTAACCTGTTCCTTAAAACACTAGTGCTTAGGAAATCTATTGGAGGCAGAAGCAGTCAAGGGTAACTTAGGGTTAGGGCTAGGTTTAGGGTGAGGGTTAGGGTACGGCTTAGGGTACGGGTTCGGGGAGGGGTTCGGGTAGGGCGTAGGGTATGGGTTAGGGTTAGGGTTAGCGCTAGTGTTAGGGTTAGGGCTCGGTTTAGGGTACGGGTTAGGATTAGGGTACGCATTAGGGTTACGGTAGGGGTTAGGGTTAGGGTACGCGTTAGGGTTAGGGTTATGGTTAGGGCTCGGTTTAGGGTAAGGGTTAGGATTAGGGTACGCGTTCGTGTTACGGTAGGGGTTAGGGTTAGGGTACGCGATAGTGTGAGGTTAGTTATTAAACCTATCCCACTCTCTAGATACCCCTTAGCACGTAAAGGAATATTATTTGGGGGTCCAGCCATGGAGAAGAGTTTAGACACGAGTAGAAGATAAGGAACACACCCATTATCAAGAAATCACATTAGGATTCTCTTTTTAACCTGTTCCTTAAAACACTAGTGCTTAGGAAATCTATTGGAGGCAGAAGCAGTCAAGGGTAGCTTAGGGTTAGGGTTAGGGTTAGGGTATGGCTTAGGGTACGGGTTCGGGGAGGGATTCGGGTAGGGCGTAGTGTATGGGTTAGGGTTAGGGTTAGGGTTAGTGTTAGGGTTAGGGCTCGGTTTAGGGTACGGGTTAGGATTAGGGTACGCGTTAGGGTTAGGGTAGGGGTTAGGGTTAGGGTATGCGATAGGGTGAGGTTACTTATTAAACCTATCCCACTCTCTAGATACCCCTTAGCACGTAAAGGAATATTATTTGGGGGTCCAGCCATGGAGAAGAGTTTAGACACTAGGAGAAGATAAGGAACACACCCATTATCAAGAAATCACATTAGGATTCTCTTTTTAACCTGTTCCTTAAAACACTAGTGCTTAGGAAATCTATTGGAGGCAGAAGCAGTCAAGAGTAGCTTAGGGTTAGGGTTAGGGTTAGGGTGAGGGTTAGGGTATGGCTTAGGGTACGGGTTCGGGTAGGGCGTAGGGTATGGGTTAGGGTTAGGGTTAGGGTTAGTGTTAGGGTTAGGGCTCGGTTTAGGGTACGGGTTAGGATTTGGGTACGCGTTAGGGTTAGGGTAGGGGTTAGGGTTAGCGTACGCGTTAGGGTGAGGGTAGTTATTAAACCTATCACACTCTCTAAATACCCCTTAGCACGTAAAGGAATATTATTTGGGGGTCCAGCCATGGAGAAGAGTTTAGACACGAGGAGAAGATAAGGAACACACCCATTATCAAGAAATCACATTAGGATTCTCTTTTTAACCTGTTCCTTAAAACACTAGTGCTTAGGGAATCTATTTGAGGCAGAAGCAGTCAAGGGTAGCTTAGGGTTAGGGTTAGGTTTAGGGTTAGGGTTAGGGTACGGCTTAGGGTACGGGTTCGGGGAGGGGTTCGGGTAGGGTGCAGGGTATGGGTTAGGGTTAGGGTTAGCGCTAGTGTTAGGGTTAGGGCTCGGTTTAGGGTACGGGTTAGGATTAGGGTACGCGTTAGGGTTAGGGTAGGGTTTAGGGTTAGGGTACGCGTTAGGGTGAGGGTAGTTATTAAACCTATCCCACTCTCTAGATACCCCTTAGCACGTAAAGGAATATTATTTGGGGGTCCAGCCATGGAGAAGAGTTTAGACACTAGGAGAAGATATGGAACACACACATTATCAAAAAATCACATTAGGATTCTCTTTTTAACCTGTTCCTTAAAATACTAGTGCTTAGGAAATCTATTGGAGGCAGAAGCAGTCAAGGGTAGCTTAGGGTTAGGGTTAGGGTGAGGGTGAGGGTTAGGGTACGGCTTAGGGTACGGGTTCGGGGAGGGGTTCGGGTAGGGCGTAGCGTATGGTTTAGGGTTAGGGTTAGGGTTAGTGTTAGGGTTAGGGCTCGGTTTAGGGTACGGGTTAGGATTAGGGTACGCGTTAGAGTTAGGGTAGGGGTTAGGGTTAGGGTACGCGATAGGGTGAGGTTAGTTATTAAACCTATCACACTCTTTAGATACCCCTTATCACGTAAAGGAATATTATTTGTGGGTCCAGCCATGGAGAAGAGTTTAGACACGAGGAGAAGATAAGGAACACACCCATTATCAAGAAATCACATTAGGATTCTCTTTTTAACCTGTTCCTTAAAACACTAGTGCTTAGGAAATCTATTGGAGGCAGAAGCAGTCAAGGGTAGCTTAGGGTTAGGGTTAGGGTTAGGGTGAGGGTTAGGGTACGGGTTCGGTGAGGGGTTCGGGTACGGCGTAGTGTATGGGTTAGGTTTAGGGTTAGGGTTAGTGTTAGGGTTAGGGCTCGGTTTAGGGTACGGGGTAGGATTAGGGTACGCGTTAGGGTTAGGGTAGGGGTTAGGCTTAGGTTATGCGATAGGGTGAGGTTATTTATTAAACCTATCCCACTCTCTAGATACCCCTTAGCACGTAAAGGAATATTATTTGGGGGTCCAGCCATGGAGAAGAGTTTACACACTAGGAGAAAATAAGGAACACACCCATTATCAAGAAATCACATTAGGATTCTCTTTTTAACCTGTTCCTTAAAACACTAGTGCTTAGGAAATCTATTGGAGGCAGAAGCAGTCAAGGGTAGCTTAGGGTTAGGGTTAGGTTTAGGGTGAGGGTTAGGGTATGGCTTAGGGTAAGGGTTCGGGGAGGGGTTCGGGTAGGGCGTAGGGTATGGGTTAGGTTTAGGGTTAGGGTTAGTGTTAGGGTTAGGGCTCGGTTTAGGGTACGGGTTAGGATTAGGGTACGCGTTAGGGTTAGGGTAGGGGTTAGGGTTAGGGTACGCGTTAGGGTGAGGGTAGTTATTAAACCTATCCCACTCTCTAGATACCCCTGAGCACGTAAAGGAATATTATTTGGGGGTCCAGCCATGGAGAAGAGCTTAGACACTAGGAGAAGATAAGGAACACACCCATTACCAAGAAATCACATTAGGATTCTCTTTTTAACCTGTTCCTTAAAACACTAGTGCTTAGGAAATCTACTGGAGGCAGAAGCAGTCAAGGGTAGCTTAGGGTTAGGGTTAGGGTTAGGGTGAGGGTTAGGGTATGGCTTAGGGTACGGGTTCGGGTAGGGCGTAGGGTATGGGTTAGGGTTAGTGTTAGGGTTAGTGTTAGGGTTAGGGCTCGGTTTAGGGTACGGGTTAGGATTACGGTACGCGTTAGGGTTAGGGTAGGGGTTAGGGTTAGGATATGCGATAGGGTGAGGTTACTTATTAAACCTATCCCACTCTCTAGATACCCCTTAGCACGTAAAGGAATATTATTTGGGGGTCCAGCCATGGAGAAGAGTTTAGACACTAGGAGAAGATAAGGAACACACCCATTATCAAGAAATCACATTAGGATTCTCTTTTTAACCTGTTCCTTAAAACACTAGTGCTTAGGAAATCTATTGGAGGCAGAAGCAGTCAAGAGTAGCTTAGGGTTAGGGTTAGGGTTAGGGTGAGGTTTAGGGTATGGCTTAGGGTACGGGTTCGGGTAGGGCGTAGGGTATGGGTTAGGGTTAGGGTTAGTGTTAGGGTTCGGGCTCGGTTTAGGGTACGGGTTAGGATTAGGGTACGCGTTAGTGTTAGGGTAGGGGTTAGGGTTATGGTACGCACTAGGGTGAGGGTAGTTATTAAACCTATCCTACTCTCTAGATACCCCTTAGCACGTAAAGGAATATTATTTGGGGGTCCAGCCATGGAGAAGAGTTTAGACACTAGGAGAAGATAAGGAGCACACCGATTATCAAGAAATCACATTAGGATTCTCTTTTTAACCTGTTCCTTAAAACACTAGTGCTTAGGAAATCTATTGGAGGCAGAAGCAGTCAAGGGTAGCTTAGTGTTAGGGTTAGAGTTAGGGTGAGGGTTAGGGTACGGCTTACGGTACGAGTTCGGGGAGGGGTTCGGGTAGGGCGTAGGGTATGGGTTAGGGTTAGGGTTAGGGTTAGTGTTAGTGTTAGGGCTCGGTTTAGGGTACGGTTTAGGATTAGGGTACGCGTTATGGTTAGGGTAGCGGTTAGGGTTAGGGTACGCTTTAGGGTGAGAGTAGTTATTAAACCTATCCCACTCTCTAGATACCCCTTAGCACGTAAAGGAATATTATTTGGGGGTCCAGCCATGGAGAAGAGCTTAGACACTAGGAGAAGATAAGGAACACACCCATTATCAAGAAATCACATTAGGATTCTCTTTTTAACCTGTTCCTTAAAACACTAGTGCTTAGGAAATCTATTGGAGGCAGAAGCAGTCAAGGGTAACTTAGGGTTAGGGTTAGGTTTAGGGTGAGGGTTAGGGTACGGCTTAGTGTACGGGTTCGGGGAGGGGTTCGGGTAGGGCGTAGGGTATGGGTTAGGGTTAGGGTTAGCGCTAGTGTTAGGGTTAGGGCTCGGTTTAGGGTACGGGTTAGGATTAGGGTACGCATTAGGGTTAGGGTAGGGGTTAGGGTTAGGGTACGCGTTAGGGTTAGGGTTAGGGTTAGGGCTCGGTTTAGGGTAAGGGTTAGGATTAGGGTACGCGTTAGTGTTAGGGTAGGGGTTAGGGTTAGGGTACGCGATAGTGTGAGGTTAGTTATTAAACCTATCCCACTCTCTAGATACCCCTTAGCACGTAAAGGAATATTATTTGGGGGTCCAGCCATGGAGAAGAGTTTAGACACGAGGAGAAGATAAGGAACACACCCATTATCAAGAAATCACATTAGGATTCTCTTTTTAACCTGTTCCTTAAAACACTAGTGCTTAGGAAATCTACTGGAGGCAGAAGCAGTCAAGGGTAGCTTAGGGTTAGGGTTAGGGTTAGGGTATGGCTTAGGGTACGGGTTCGGGGAGGGGTTCGGGTAGGGCGTAGTGTATGGGTTAGGGTTAGCGTTAGGGTTAGTGTTAGGGTTAGGGCTCGGTTTAGGGTACGGGTTAGGATTAGGGTACGCGTTAGGGTTAGGGTAGGGGTTAGGGTTAGGATATGCGATAGGGTGAGGTTACTTATTAAACCTATCCCACTCTCTAGATACCCCTTAGCACGTAAAGGAATATTATTTGGGGGTCCAGCCATGGAGAAGAGTTTAGACACTAGGAGAAGATAAGGAACACACCCATTATCAAGAAATCACATTAGGATTCTCTTTTTAACCTGTTCCTTAAAACACTGGTGCTTAGGAAATCTATTGGAGGCAGAAGCAGTCAAGAGTAGCTTAGGGTTAGGGCTAGGTCTAGGGTGAGGGTTAGGGTACGCGTTAGGGTTAGGGTAGGGGTTAGGTTTATGATACGCGTTAGGGTGAGGGTAGTTATTAAACCTATCACACTCTCTAGATACCCCTTAGCACGTAAAGGAATATTATTTGGGGGTCCAGCCATGGAGAAGAGTTTAGACACGAGGAGAAGATAAGGAACACACCCATTATCAAGAAATCACATTAGGATTCTCTTTTTAAACTGTTCCTTAAAACACTAGTGCTTAGGAAATCTATTGGAGGCAGAAGCAGTCAAGGGTAGCTTAGGGTTAGGTTTAGGGTTAGGGTACGGCTTAGGGTACGGGTTCGGGGAGGGGTTCGGGTAGGGCGTAGGGTATGGGTTAGGGTTAGGGTTAGGGTAAGTGTTAGGGTTAGGGCTCGGTTTAGGGTACGGGTTAGGATTAGGGTATGCGTTAGGGTTAGGGTAGGTGTTAGGGTTAGGGTACGCATTAGGGTGAGGGTAGTTATTAAACCTATCCCACTCTCTAGATACCCCCTAGCACGTAAAGGAATATTATTTGGGGGTCCAGCCATGGAGAAGTGTTTAGACACTAGGAAAATATAAGGAACACACCCATTATCACGAAATCACATTAGGATTCTCTTTTTAACCTGTTCCTTAAAACACTAGTGCTTAGGAAATCAATTGGAGGCAGAAGCAGTCAAGGGTAGCTTAGGGTTACGGTTAGGGTTAGGGTTAGGGTTAGGGTTAGGGTTAGGGTTAGGGTTCGGGCTCGGTTTAGGGTACGGGTTAGGATTAGGGTACGCGTTAGTGTTAGGGTAGGGGTTAGGGTTATGGTACGCACTAGGGTGAGGGTAGTTATTAAACCTATCCCACTCTCTAGATACCCCAGAGCACGTAAAGGAATATTATTTGGGGGTCCAGCCATGGAGAAGAGTTTAGACAGTAGGAGAAGATAAGGAGCACACCCATTATCAAGAAATCACATTAGGATTCTCTTTTTAACCTGTACCTTAAAACACTAGTGCTTAGGAAATCTATTGGTGGCAGAAGCAGTCAAGGGTAGCTTAGGTTTAGGGTTAGGGTTAGGGTGAGGGTTAGGGTACGGCTTAGGGTACGGGTTCGGGGAGGGGTTCGGGTAGGGCGTAGGGTATGGGTTAGGGTCAGGGTTAGGGCTAGTGTTAGGGTTAGGGCTCGGTTTAGGGTACGGGTTAGGATTAGGGTACGCGTTAGTGTTAGGGTAGGGGTTAGGGTTATGGTACGCACTAGGGTGAGGGTAGTTATTAAACCTATCCCACTCTCTAGATACCCCTTAGCACGTAAAGGAATATTATTTGGGGGTCCAGCCATGGAGAAGAGTTTAGACACTAGGAGAAGATAAGGAACACACCCATTATCAAGAAATCACATTAGGATTCTCTTTTTAACCTGTTCCTTAAAACACTAATGCTTAGGAAATCTATTGGAGGCAGAAGCAGTCAAGGGTAGCTTAGGGTTAGGGTTAGGTTTAGGGTGAGGGTTAGGGTACGGCTTAGGGTACGGGTTCGGGGAGGGGTTCGGGTAGGGCGTAGGGTATTGGTTATGGTTAGGGTTAGCGCTAGTGTTAGGGTTAGGGCTCGGTTTAGGGTACGGGTTAGGATTAGGGTACGCGTTAGGGTTAGGGTAGGGGTTAGGGTTAGGGTACGCGTTAGGGTGAGGGTAGTTATTAAACCTATCCCACTCTCTATATACCCCTTAGCAGGTAAAGGAATATTATTTGGGGGTCCAGCCATGGAGAAGAGTTTAGACACTAGGAGAAGATAAGGAACACACCCATTCTCAAGAAATCACATTAGGATTCTCTTTTTAACCTGTTCCTTAAAACACTAGTGCTTAGGAAATCTATTGGAGACAGAAGCAGTCAAGGGTAGCTTAGGGTTAGGGTTAGGGTGAGGGTGAGGGTTAGGGTACGGCTTAGGGTACGGGTTCGGGGAGGGGTTCGGGTAGGGCGTAGGGTATGGTTTAGGGTTAGGGTTAGGGTTAGTGTTAGGGTTAGGGCTCGGTTTAGGGTACGGGTTAGGATTAGGGTACGCGTTAGTGTTAGGGTAGGGGTTAGGGTAAGGGAACGCGATAGGGTGAGGTTAGTTATTAAACCTATCACACTCTCTAGATACCCCTTAGCACGTAAAGGAATATTATTTGGGGGTCCAGCCATGGAGAAGAGTTTAGACACTAGGAGAAGATAAGGAACACACCCATTATCACGAAATCACATTAGGATTCTCTTTTTAACCTGTTCCTTAAAACACTAGTGCTTAGGAAATCTATTGGTGGCAGAAGCACTCAAGGGTAGCTTAGGGTTAGGGTTAGGGTTAGGGTGAGGGTTAGGGTACGGCTTAGGGTACGGGTTCGGGTAGGGCGTAGGGTATGGGTTAGGGTTAGGTTTAGGGTTAGTGTTAGGGTTAGGGCTCGGTTTAGGGTACGGGTTAGGATTAGGGTACGCGTTAGGGTTAGGGTAGGGGTTAGGGTTAGGGTACGCGTTAGGGTGAGGGTAGTTATTAAACCTATCACACTCTGTAGATACCCCTTAGCACGTAAAGGAATATTATTTGGGGGTCCAGCCATGGAGAAGAGTTTAGACACGAGGAGAAGATAAGGAACACACCCATTATCAAGAAATCACATTAGGATTCTCTTTTTAACCTGTTCCTTAAAACACTAGTGCTTAGGAAATCTATTGGAGGCAGAAGCAGTCAAGGGTAGCTTAGGGTTAGGGTTAGGGTTAGGGTGAGGGTTAGGGTATGGCTTAGGGTACGGGTTTCGGGGAGGGGTTCGTGTAGGGCGTAGGGTATGGGTTAGGGTTAGGGTTAGTGTTAGGGTTCGGCCTCGGTTTAGGGTACGGGTTAGGATTAGGGAACGCGTTAGTGTTAGGGTAGGGGTTAGGGTTAGGTTACGCTTTAGGGTGAGGTTAGTTATTAAACCTATCCTACTCTCTAGATACCCCTTAGCACGTAAAGGAATATTATTTGGGGGTCCAGCCATGGAGAAGAGTTTAGACACTAGGAGAAGATAAGGAGCACACCCATTATCACGAAATCACATTAGGATTCTCTTTTTAACCTGTTCCTTAAAACACTAGTGCTTAGGAAATCAATTGGAGGCAGAAGCAGTCAAGGGTAGCTTAGGGTTAGGGTTAGGGTTAGGGTTAGGGTTAGGGTTAGGGTTAGGGTTAGGGTTCGGGCTCGGTTTAGGGTACGGGTTAGGATTAGGGTACGCGTTAGTGTTAGGGTAGGGGTTAGGGTTATGGTACGCACTAGGGTGAGGGTAGTTATTAAACCTATCCCACTCTCTAGATACCCCAGAGCACGTAAAGGAATATTATTTGGGGGTCCAGCCATGGAGAAGAGTTTAGACAGTAGGAGAAGATAAGGAGCACACCCATTATCAAGAAATCACATTAGGATTCTCTTTTTAACCTGTACCTTAAAACACTAGTGCTTAGGAAATCTATTGGTGGCAGAAGCAGTCAAGGGTAGCTTAGGTTTAGGGTTAGGGTTAGGGTGAGGGTTAGGGTGCGGCTTAGGGTACGGGTTCGGGGAGGGGTTCGGGTAGGGCGTAGGGTATGGGTTAGGGTCAGGGTTAGGGCTAGTGTTAGGGTTAGGGCTCGGTTTAGGGTACGGGTTAGGATTAGGGTACGCGTTAGTGTTAGGGTAGGGGTTAGGGTTATGTTACGCACTAGGGTGAGGGTAGTTATTAAACCTATCCCACTCTCTAGATACCCCTTAGCACGTAAAGGAATATTATTTGGGGGTCCAGCCATGGAGAAGAGTTTAGACACTAGGAGAAGATAAGGAACACACCCATTATCAAGAAATCACATTAGGATTCTCTTTTTAACCTGTTCCTTAAAACACTAATGCTTAGGAAATCTATTGGAGGCAGAAGCAGTCAAGGGTAGCTTAGGGTTAGGGTTAGGTTTAGGGTGAGGGTTAGGGTACGGCTTAGGGTACGGGTTCGGGGAGGGGTTCGGGTAGGGCGTAGGGTATTGGTTATGGTTAGGGTTAGCGCTAGTGTTAGGGTTAGGGCTCGGTTTAGGGTACGGGTTAGGATTTGGGTATGCGTTAGGGTTAGGGTAGGGGTTAGGGTTAGGGTACGCGTTAGGGTGAGGGTAGTTATTAAACCTATCCCACTCTCTATATACATACCCCTTAGCACGTAAAGGAATATTATTTGGGGGTCCAGCCATGGAGAAGAGTTTAGACACTAGGAGAAGATAAGGAACACACCCATTATCAAGAAATCACATTAGGATTCTCTTTTTAACCTGTTCCTTAAAACACTAGTGCTTAGGAAATCTATTGGAGGCAGAAGCAGTCAAGGGTAGCTTAGTGTTAGGGTTAGAGTTAGGGTGAGGGTTAGGGTACGGCTTACGGTACGAGTTCGGGGAGGGGTTCGGGTAGGGCGTAGGGTATGGGTTAGGGTTAGGGTTAGGGTTAGTGTTAGTGTTAGGGCTCGGTTTAGGGTACGGGTTAGGATTAGGGTACGCGTTATGGTTAGGGTAGCGGTTAGGGTTAGGGTACGCTTTAGGGTGAGAGTAGTTATTAAACCTATCCCACTCTCTAGATAACCCTTAGCACGTAAAGGAATATTATTTGGGGGTCCAGCCATGGAGAAGAGCTTAGACACTAGGAGAAGATAAGGAACACACCCATTATCAAGAAATCACATTAGGATTCTCTTTTTAACCTGTTCCTTAAAACACTAGTGCTTAGGAAATCTATTGGAGGCAGAAGCAGTCAAGGGTAACTTAGGGTTAGGGTTAGGTTTAGGGTGAGGGTTAGGGTACGGCTTAGTGTACGGGTTCGGGGAGGGGTTCGGGTAGGGCGTAGGGTATGGGTTAGGGTTAGGGTTAGCGCTAGTGTTAGGGTTAGGGCTCGGTTTAGGGTACGGGTTAGGATTAGGGTACGCATTAGGGTTAGGGTAGGGGTTAGGGTTAGGGTACGCGTTAGGGTTAGGGTTAGGGTTAGGGCTCGGTTTAGGGTAAGGGTTAGGATTAGGGTACGCGTTAGTGTTAGGGTAGGGGTTAGGGTTAGGGTACGCGATAGTGTGAGGTTAGTTATTAAAACTATCCCACTCTCTAGATACCCCTTAGCACGTAAAGGAATATTATTTGGGGGTCCAGCCATGGAGAAGAGTTTAGACACGAGGAGAAGATAAGGAACACACCCATTATCAAGAAATCACATTAGGATTCTCTTTTTAACCTGTTCCTTAAAACACTAGTGCTTAGGAAATCTATTGGAGGCAGAAGCAGTCAAGGGTAGCTTAGGTTAGGGTTAGGGTTAGGGTATGGCTTAGGGTACGGGTCGGGGAGGGGTTCGGGTAGGGCGTAGTGTATGGGTTAGGGTTAGCGTTAGGGTTAGTGTTAGGGTTAGGGCTCGGTTTAGGGTACGGGTTAGGATTAGGGTACGCGTTAGGGTTAGGGTAGGGGTTAGGGTTAGGATATGCGATAGGGTGAGGTTACTTATTAAACCTATCCCACTCTCTAGATACCCCTTAGCACGTAAAGGAATATTATTTGGGGGTCCAGCCATGGAGAAGAGTTTAGACACTAGGAGAAGATAAGGAACACACCCATTATCAAGAAATCACATTAGGATTCTCTTTTTAACCTGTTCCTTAAAACACTGGTGCTTAGGAAATCTATTGGAGGCAGAAGCAGTCAAGAGTAGCTTAGGGTTAGGGTGAGGGTTAGGGTGAGGGTTAGGGTATGGCTTAGGGTACGGGTTCGGGTAGGGCGTAGGGTATGGGTTAGTGTTAGGGTTAGGGTCAGTGTTAGGGTTAGGGCTCGGTTTAGGGTACCGGTTAGGATTAGGGTACGCGTTAGGGTTAGGGTAGGGGTTAGGGTTAGCGTACGCGTTAGGGTGAGGGTAGTTATTAAACCTATCACACTCTCTAGATGCCCCTTAGCACGTAAAGGAATATTATTTGGGGGTCCAGCCATGGAGAAGAGTTTAGACACGAGGAGAAGATAAGGAACACACCCATTATCAAGAAATCACATTAGGATTCTCTTTTTAACCTGTTCCTTAAAACACTAGTGCTTAGGAAATCTATTGGAGGCAGAAGCAGTCAAGGGTAGCTTAGGGTTAGGTTTAGGGTTAGGGTACGGCTTAGGGTACGGGTTCGGGGAGGGGTTCGGGTAGGGCGTAGGGTATGGGTTAGGGTTAGGGTTAGGGTAAGTGTTAGGGTTAGGGCTCGGTTTAGGGTACGGGTTAGGATTAGGGTATGCGTTAGGGTTAGGGTAGGTGTTAGGGTTAGGGTACGCATTAGGGTGAGGGTAGTTATTAAACCTATCCCACTCTCTAGATACCCCCTAGCACGTAAAGGAATATTATTTGGGGGTCCAGCCATGGAGAAGTTTTTAGACACTAGGAAAATATAAGGAACACACCCATTATCACGAAATCACATTAGGATTCTCTTTTTAACCTGTTCCTTAAAACACTAGTGCTTAGGAAATCAATTGGAGGCAGAAGCAGTCAAGGGTAGCTTAGGGTTAGGGTTAGGGTTAGGGTTAGGGTTAGGGTTAGGGTTAGGGTTCGGGCTCGGTTTAGGGTACGGGTTAGGATTAGGGTACGCGTTAGTGTTAGGGTAGGGGTTAGGGTTATGGTACGCACTAGGGTGAGGGTAGTTATTAAACCTATCCCACTCTCTAGATACCCCTGAGCACGTAAAGGAATATTATTTGGGGGTCCAGCCATGGAGAAGAGTTTAGACACTAGGAGAAGATAAGGAACACACCCATTATCAAGAAATCACATTAGGATTCTCTTTTTAACCTGTTCCTTAAAACACTAGTGCTTAGGAAATCTATTGGAGGCAGAAGCAGTCAAGAGTAGCTTAGGGTTAGGGTTAGGGTTAGGGTGAGGGTTAGGGTATGGCTTAGGGTACGGGTTCGGGTAGGGCGTAGGGTATGGTTTAGGGTTAGGGTTAGGGTTAGTGTTAGGGTTAGGGCTCGGTTTAGGGTATGGGTTAGGATTACGGTACGCGTTAGGGTTAGGGTAGGGGTTAGGGTTAGGATATGCGATAGGGTGAGGTTACTTATTAAACCTATCCCACTCTCTAGATACCCCTTAGCACGTAAAGGAATATTATTTGGGGGTCCAGCCATGGAGAAGAGTTTAGACACTAGGAGAAGATAAGGAACACACCCATTATCAAGAAATCACATTAGGATTCTCTTTTTATCCTGTTCCTTAAAACACTAGTGCTTAGGAAATCTATTGGAGGCAGAAGCAGTCAAGGGTAACTTAGGGTTAGGGCTAGGTTTAGGGTGAGGGTTAGGGTACGGCTTAGGGTACGGGTTCGGGGAGGGGTTCGGGTAGGGCGTAGGGTATGGGTTAGGGTTAGGGTTAGCGCTAGTGTTAGGGTTAGGGCTCGGTTTAGGGTACGGGTTAGGATTAGGGTACGCATTAGGGTTACGGTAGGGGTTAGGGTTAGGGTACGCGTTAGGGTTAGGGTTAGGGTTAGGGCTCGGTTTATGGTAAGGGTTAGGATTAGGGTACGCGTTAGTGTTACGGTAGGGGTTAGGGTTAGGGTACGCGATAGTGTGAGGTTAGTTATTAAACCTATCCCACTCTCTAGATACCCCTTAGCACGTAAAGGAATATTATTTGGGGGTCCAGCCATGGAGAAGAGTTTAGACACGAGGAGAAGATAAGGAACACACCCATTATCAAGAAATCACATTAGGATTCTCTTTTTAACCTGTTCCTTAAAACACTAGTGCTTAGGAAATCTATTGGAGGCAGAAGCAGTCAAGGGTAGCTTAGGGTTAGGGTTAGGGTTAGGGTATGGCTTAGGGTACGGGTTCGGGGAGGGGTTCGGGTAGGGCGTAGTGTATGGGTTAGGGTTAGGGTTAGGGTTAGTGTTAGGGTTAGGGCTCGGTTTAGGGTACGGGTTAGGATTAGGGTACGCGTTAGGGTTAGGGTAGGGGTTAGGGTTAGGGTATGCGATAGGGTGAGGTTACTTATTAAACCTATCCCACTCTCTAGATACCCCTTAGCACGTAAAGGAATATTATTTGGGGGTCCAGCCATGGAGAAGAGTTTAGACACTAGGAGAAGATAAGGAACACACCCATTATCAAGAAATCACATTAGGATTCTCTTTTTAACCTGTTCCTTAAAACACTAGTGCTTAGGAAATCTATTGGAGGCAGAAGCAGTCAAGAGTAGCTTAGGGTTAGGGTTAGGGTTAGGGTGAGGGTTAGGGTATGGCTTAGGGTACGGGTTCGGGTAGGGCGTACGGTATGGGTTAGGGTTAGGGTTAGGGTTAGTGTTAGGGTTAGGGCTCGGTTTAGGGTACGGGTTAGGATTTGGGTACGCGTTAGGGTTAGGGTAGGGGTTAGGGTTAGCGTACGCGTTAGGGTGAGGGTAGTTATTAAACCTATCACACTCTCTAGATACCCCTTAGCACGTAAAGGAATATTATTTGGGGGTCCAGCCATGGAGAAGAGTTTAGACACGAGGAGAAGATAAGGAACACACCCATTATCAAGAAATCACATTAGGATTCTCTTTTTAACCTGTTCCTTAAAACACTAGTGCTTAGGAAATCTATTTGAGGCAGAAGCAGTCAAGGGTAGCTTAGGGTTAGGTTTAGGGTTAGGGTACGGCTTAGGGTACGGGTTCGGCGAGGGGTTCGGGTAGGGCGTAGGGTATGGGTTAGGGTTAGGGTTAGGGTAAGTGTTAGGGTTAGGGCTCGGTTTAGGGTACGGGTTAGGATTAGGGTATGCGTTAGGGTTAGGGTAGGTGTTAGGGTTAGGGTACGCATTAGGGTGAGGGTAGTTATTAAACCTACCCCACTCTCTAGATACCCCCTAGCACGTAAAGGTATATTATTTGGGGGTCCAGCCATGGAGAAGTGTTTAGACACTAGGAAAAGATAAGGAATACACCCATTATCACGAAATCACATTAGGATTCTCTTTTTAACCTGTTCCTTAAAACACTAGTGCTTAGGAAATCTATTGGAGGCAGAAGCAGTCAAGGGTAGCTTAGGGTTAGGGTTAGGTTTAGGGTTAGGGTTAGGGTACGGCTTAGGGTACGGGTTCGGGGAGGGGTTCGGGTAGGGTGTAGGGTATGGGTTAGGGTTAGGGTTAGCGCTAGTGTTAGGGTTAGGGCTCGGTTTAGGGTACGGGTTAGGATTAGGGTACGCGTTAGGGTTAGGGTAGGGGTTAGGGTTAGGGTACGCGTTAGGGTGAGGGTAGTTATTAAACCTATCCCACTCTCTAGATACCCCTTAGCACGTAAAGGAATATTATTTGGGGGTCCAGCCATGGAGAAGAGTTTAGACACTAGGAGAAGATATGGAACACACACATTATCAAGAAATCACATTAGGATTCTCTTTTTAACCTGTTCCTTAAAATACTAGTGCTTAGGAAATCTATTGGAGGCAGAAGCAGTCAAGGGTAGCTTAGGGTTAGGGTTAGGGTGAGGGTGAGGGTTAGGGTACGGCTTAGGGTACGGGTTCGGGGAGGGGTTCGGGTAGGGCGTAGCGTATGGTTTAGGGTTAGGGTTAGGGTTAGTGTTAGGGTTAGGGCTCGGTTTAGGGTACGGGTTAGGATTAGGGTACGCGTTAGAGTTAGGGTAGGGGTTAGGGTTAGGGTACGCGATAGGGTGAGGTTAGTTATTAAACCTATCACACTCTTTAGATACCCCTTATCACGTAAAGGAATATTATTTGTGGGTCCAGCCATGGAGAAGAGTTTAGACACGAGGAGAAGATAAGGAACACACCCATTATCAAGAAATCACATTAGGATTCTCTTTTTAACCTGTTCCTTAAAACACTAGTGCTTAGGAAATCTATTGGAGGCAGAAGCAGTCAAGGGTAGCTTAGGGTTAGGGTTAGGGTTAGGGTGAGGGTTAGGGTACGGGTTCGGTGAGGGGTTCGGGTAGGGCGTAGTGTATGGGTTAGGTTTAGGGTTAGGGTTAGTGTTAGGGTTAGGGCTCGGTTTAGGGTACGGGGTAGGATTAGGGTACGCGTTAGGGTTAGGGTAGGGGTTAGGCTTAGGTTATGCGATAGGGTGAGGTTATTTATTAAACCTATCCCACTCTCTAGATACCCCTTAGCACGTAAAGGAATATTATTTGGGGGTCCAGCCATGGAGAAGAGTTTACACACTAGGAGAAAATAAGGAACACACCCATTATCAAGAAATCACATTAGGATTCTCTTTTTAACCTGTTCCTTAAAACACTAGTGCTTAGGAAATCTATTGGAGGCAGAAGCAGTCAAGGGTAGCTTAGGGTTAGGGTTAGGGTTAGGGTGAGGGTTAGGGTATGGCTTAGGGTAAGGGTTCGGGGAGGGGTTCGGGTAGGGCGTAGGGTATGGGTTAGGTTTAGGGTTAGGGTTAGTGTTAGGGTTAGGGCTCGGTTTAGGGTACGGGTTAGGATTAGGGTACGCGTTAGGGTTAGGGTAGGGGTTAGGGTTAGGATACGCGTTAGGGTGAGGGTAGTTATTAAACCTATCCCACTCTCTAGATACCCCTGAGCACGTAAAGGAATATTATTTGGGGGTCCAGCCATGGAGAAGAGCTTAGACACTAGGAGAAGATAAGGAACACACCCATTATCAAGAAATCACATTAGGATTCTCTTTTTAACCTGTTCCTTAAAACACTAGTGCTTAGGAAATCTATTGGAGGCAGAAGCAGTCAAGGGTAGCTTAGGGTTAGGGTTAGGGTTAGGGTGAGGGTTAGGGTATGGCTTAGGGTACGGGTTCGGGTAGGGCGTAGGGTATGGGTTAGGGTTAGGGTTAGGGTTAGTGTTAGGGTTAGGGCTCGGTTTAGGGTACGGGTTAGGATTAGGGTACGCGTTAGGGTTAGGGTAGGGGTTAGGGTTAGGGTACGCGATAGTGTGAGGTTAGTTATTAAACCTATCCCACTCTCTAGATACCCCTTAGCACGTAAAGGAATATTATTTGGGGGTCCAGCCATGGAGAAGAGTTTAGACACGAGGAGAAGATAAGGAACACACCCATTATCAAGAAATCACATTAGGATTCTCTTTTTAACCTGTTCCTTAAAACACTAGTGCTTAGGAAATCTACTGGAGGCAGAAGCAGTCAAGGGTAGCTTAGGTTTAGGGTTAGGGTTAGGGTATGGCTTAGGGTACGGGTTCGGGGAGGGGTTCGGGTAGGGCGTAGTGTATGGGTTAGGGTTAGCGTTAGGGTTAGTGTTAGGGTTAGGGCTCGGTTTAGGGTACGGGTTAGGATTAGGGTACACGTTAGGGTTAGGGTAGGGGTTAGGGTTAGGATATGCGATAGGGTGAGGTTACTTATTAAACCTATCCCACTCTCTAGATACCCCTTAGCACGTAAAGGAATATTATTTGGGGGTCCAGCCATGGAGAAGAGTTTAGACACTAGGAGAAAATAAGGAACACACCCATTATCAAGAAATCACATTAGGATTCTCTTTTTAACCTGTTCCTTAAAACACTGGTGCTTAGGAAATCTATTGGAGGCAGAAGCAGTCAAGAGTAGCTTAGGGTTAGGGCTAGGTTTAGGGTGAGGGTTAGGGTACGCGTTAGGGTTAGGGTAGGGGTTAGGTTTATGATACGCGTTAGGGTGAGGGTAGTTATTAAACCTATCACACTCTCTAGATACCCCTTAGCACGTAAAGGAATATTATTTGGGGGTCCAGCCATGGAGAAGAGTTTAGACACGAGGAGAAGATAAGGAACACACCCATTATCAAGAAATCACATTAGGATTCTCTTTTTAACCTGTTCCTTAAAACACTAGTGCTTAGGAAATCTATTGGAGGCAGAAGCAGTCAAGGGTAGCTTAGGGTTAGGTTTAGGGTTAGGGTACGGCTTAGGGTACGGGTTCGGGGAGGGGTTCGGGTAGGGCGTAGGGTATGGGTTAGGGTTAGGGTTAGGGTAAGTGTTAGGGTTAGGGCTCGGTTTAGGGTACGGGTTAGGATTAGGGTATGCGTTAGGGTTAGGGTAGGTGTTAGGGTTAGGGTACGCATTAGGGTGAGGGTAGTTATTAAACCTATCCCACTCTCTAGATACCCCCTAGCACGTAAAGGAATATTATTTGGGGGTCCAGCCATGGAGAAGTGTTTAGACACTAGGAAAATATAAGGAACACACCCATTATCACGAAATCACATTAGGATTCTCTTTTTAACCTGTTCCTTAAAACACTAGTGCTTAGGAAATCAATTGGAGGCAGAAGCAGTCAAGGGTAGCTTAGGGTTAGGGTTAGGGTTAGGGTTAGGGTTAGGGTTAGGGTTAGGGTTAGGGTTCGGGCTCGGTTTAGGGTACGTGTTAGGATTAGGGTACGCGTTAGTGTTAGGGTAGGGGTTAGGGTTATGGTACGCACTAGGGTGAGGGTAGTTATTAAACCTATCCCACTCTCTAGATACCCCCGAGCACGTAAAGGAATATTATTTGGGGGTCCAGCCATGGAGAAGAGTTTAGACACTAGGAGAAGATAAGGAACACACCCATTATCAAGAAATCACATTAGGATTCTCTTTTTAACCTGTTCCTTAAAACACTAGTGCTTAGGAAATCTATTGGAGGCAGAAGCAGTCAAGGGTAGCTTAGTGTTAGGGTTAGGGTTAGGGTGAGGGTTAGGGTACGGCTTAGGGTACGGGTTCGGGGAGGGGTTCGGGTAGGGCGTAGGGTATGGGTTAGGGTTACGGTTAGGGCTAGTGTTAGGGTTAGGGCTCGGTTTAGGGCACGGGTTAGGATTAGGGTACGCGTTAGTGTTAGGGTAGGGGTTAGGGTTATGGTACGCACTAGGGTGAGGGTAGTTATTAAACCTATCCCACTCTCTAGATACCCCTTAGCACGTAAAGAATATTATTTGGGGGTCCAGCCATGGAGAAGAGCTTAGACACTAGGAGAAGATAAGGAACACACCCATTATCAACAAATCACTTTAGGATTCTCTATTTAACCTGTTCCTTAAAACACTAGTGCTTAGGAAATCTATTGGAGGCAGAAGCAGTCAAGGGTAGCTTAGGGTTAGGGTTAGGGTTAGGGTGAGGGTTAGGGTACGGCTTAGGGTACGGGTTCGGGGAGGGGTTCGGGTAGGGCGTAGGGTATGGGTTAGGGTTAGGGTTAGCGCTAGTGTTAGGGTTAGGGCTCGGTTTAGGGTACGGGTTAGGATTAGGGTACGCATTAGGGTTAGGGTAGGGGTTAGTGTTAGGGTACGCGTTAGGGTTAGGGTTAGGGTTAGGGCTCGGTTTAGGGTAAGGGTTAGGATTAGTGTACGCGTTAGTGTTAGGGTAGGGGTTAGGGTTAGGGTACGCGATAGTGTGAGGTTAGTTATTAAACCTATCCCACTCTCTAGATACCCCTTAGCACGTAAAGGAATATTATTTGGGGTTCCAGCCATGGAGAAGAGTTTAGACACGAGGAGAAGATAAGAAACACACCCAGTATCACGAAATCACATCAGGATTCTCTTTTTAACCTGTTCGTTAAAACACTAGTGCTTAGGAAATCTATTGGAGGCAGAAGCAGTCAAGGGTAGCTTAGGGTTAGGGTTAGGGTTAGGGTGAGGGTTAGGGTACGGCTTAGGGTACGGGTACGGGGAGGGGTTCGGGTAGGGCGTAGGGTATGGGTTAGGGTTAGGGTTAGGGTTAGTGTTACGGTTAGGGCTCGGTTTAGGGTACGGGTTAGGATTAGGGTACGCGTTAGGGTTAGGGTAGGTGTTAGGGTTAGGGTACGCGTTAGGGTGAGGGTAGTTATTAAACCTATCCCACTCTCTAGATACCCCCTAGCACGTAAAGGAATATTATTTGGGGGTCCAGCCATGGAGAAGTGTTTAGACACTAGGAGAAGATAAGGAACACACCCATTATCACGAAATCACATTAGGATCCTCCTTTTAACCTGTTCCTTAAAACACTAGTGCTTAGGAAATCTATTGGAGGCAGAAGCAGTCAAGGGTAGCTTAGGGTTAGGGTTAGGGTTAGGGTGAGGGTTAGGGTATGGCTTAGGGTACGGGTTTCGGGGAGGGGTTCGTGTAGGGCGTAGGGTATGGGTTAGGGTTAGGGTTAGTGTTAGGGTTCGGCCTCGGTTTAGGGTACGGGTTAGGATTAGGGTACGCGTTAGTGTTAGGGTAGGGGTTAGGGTTAGGTTACGCTTTAGGGTGAGGTTAGTTATTAAACCTATCCTACTCTCTAGATACCCCTTAGCACGTAAAGGAATATTATTTGGGGGTCCAGCCATGGAGAAGAGTTTAGACACTAGGAGAAGATAAGGAGCACACCCATTATCAAGAAATCACATTAGGATTCTCTTTTTAACCTGTTCCTTAAAACACTAGTGCTTAGGAAATCTATTGGAGGCAGAAGCAGTCAAGGGTAGCTTAGTGTTAGGGTTAGAGTTAGGGTGAGGGTTAGGGTACGGCTTACGGTACGAGTTCGGGGAGGGGTTCGGGTAGGGCGTAGGGTATGGGTTAGGGTTAGGGTTAGGGTTAGTGTTAGTGTTAGGGCTCGGTTTAGGGTACGGGTTAGGATTAGGGTACGCGTTATGGTTAGGGTAGCGGTTAGGGTTAGGGTACGCTTTAGGGTGAGAGTAGTTATTAAACCTATCCCACTCTCTAGATACCCCTTAGCACGTAAAGGAATATTATTTGGGGGTCCAGCCATGGAGAAGAGCTTAGACACTAGGAGAAGATAAGGAACACACCCATTATCAAGAAATCACATTAGGATTCTCTTTTTAACCTGTTCCTTAAAACACTAGTGCTTAGGAAATCTATTGGAGGCAGAAGCAGTCAAGGGTAACTTAGGGTTAGGGTTAGGTTTAGGGTGAGGGTTAGGGTACGGCTTAGTGTACGGGTTCGGGGAGGGGTTCGGGTAGGGCGTAGGGTATGGGTTAGGGTTAGGGTTAGCGCTAGTGTTAGGGTTAGGGCTCGGTTTAGGGTACGGGTTAGGATTAGGGTACGCATTAGGGTTAGGGTAGGGGTTAGGGTTAGGGTACGCGTTAGGGTTAGGGTTAGGGTTAGGGCTCGGTTTAGGGTAAGGGTTAGGATTAGGGTACGCGTTAGTGTTAGGGTAGGGGTTAGGGTTAGGGTACGCGATAGTGTGAGGTTAGTTATTAAACCTATCCCACTCTCTAGATACCCCTTAGCACGTAAAGGAATATTATTTGGGGGTCCAGCCATGGAGAAGAGTTTAGACACGAGGAGAAGATAAGGAACACACCCATTATCAAGAAATCACATTAGGATTCTCTTTTTAACCTGTTCCTTAAAACACTAGTGCTTAGGAAATCTATTGGAGGCAGAAGCAGTCAAGGGTAGCTTAGGGTTAGGGTTAGGGTTAGGGTATGGCTTAGGGTACGGGTTCGGGGAGGGGTTCGGGTAGGGCGTAGTGTATGGGTTAGGGTTAGCGTTAGGGTTAGTGTTAGGGTTAGGGCTCGGTTTAGGGTACGGGTTAGGATTAGGGTACGCGTTAGGGTTAGGGTAGGGGTTAGGGTTAGGATATGCGATAGGGTGAGGTTACTTATTAAACCTATCCCACTCTCTAGATACCCCTTAGCACGTAAAGGAATATTATTTGGGGGTCCAGCCATGGAGAAGAGTTTAGACACTAGGAGAAGATAAGGAACACACCCATTATCAAGAAATCACATTAGGATTCTCTTTTTAACCTGTTCCTTAAAACACTGGTGCTTAGGAAATCTATTGGAGGCAGAAGCAGTCAAGAGTAGCTTAGGGTTAGGGTGAGGGTTAGGGTGAGGGTTAGGGTATGGCTTAGGGTACGGGTTCGGGTAGGGCGTAGGGTATGGGTTAGGGTTAGGGTTAGGGTTAGTGTTAGGGTTAGGGCTCGGTTTAGGGTACCGGTTAGGATTAGGGTACGCGTTAGGGTTAGGGTAGGGGTTAGGGTTAGCGTACGCGTTAGGGTGAGGGTAGTTATTAAACCTATCACACTCTCTAGATGCCCCTTAGCACGTAAAGGAATATTATTTGGGGGACCAGCCATGGAGAAGAGTTTAGACACGAGGAGAAGATAAGGAACACACCCATTATCAAGAAATCACATTAGGATTCTCTTTTTAACCTGTTCCTTAAAACACTAGTGCTTAGGAAATCTATTGGAGGCAGAAGCAGTCAAGGGTAGCTTAGGGTTAGGTTTAGGGTTAGGGTACGGCTTAGGGTACGGGTTCGGGGAGGGGTTCGGGTAGGGCGTAGGGTATGGGTTAGGGTTAGGGTTAGGGTAAGTGTTAGGGTTAGGGCTCGGTTTAGGGTACGGGTTAGGATTAGGGTATGCGTTAGGGTTAGGGTAGGTGTTAGGGTTAGGGTACGCATTAGGGTGAGGGTAGTTATTAAACCTATCCCACTCTCTAGATACCCCCTAGCACGTAAAGGAATATTATTTGGGGGTCCAGCCATGGAGAAGTTTTTAGACACTAGGAAAATATAAGGAACACACCCATTATCACGAAATCACATTAGGATTCTCTTTTTAACCTGTTCCTTAAAACACTAGTGCTTAGGAAATCAATTGGAGGCAGAAGCAGTCAAGGGTAGCTTAGGGCTAGGGTTAGGGTTAGGGTTAGGGTTAGGGTTAGGGTTAGGGTTCGGGCTCGGTTTAGGGTACGGGTTAGGATTAGGGTACGCGTTAGTGTTAGGGTAGGGGTTAGGGTTATGGTACGCACTAGGGTGAGGGTAGTTATTAAACCTATCCCACTCTCTAGATACCCCTGAGCACGTAAAGGAATATTATTTGGGGGTCCAGCCATGGAGAAGAGTTTAGACACTAGGAGAAGATAAGGAACACACCCATTATCAAGAAATCACATTAGGATTCTCTTTTTAACCTGTTCCTTAAAACACTAGTGCTTAGGAAATCTATTGGAGGCAGAAGCAGTCAAGAGTAGCTTAGGGTTAGGGTTAGGGTTAGGGTGAGGGTTAGGGTATGGCTTAGGGTACGGGTTCGGGTAGGGCGTAGGGTATGGGTTAGGGTTAGGGTTAGTGTTAGGGTTCGGGCTCGGTTTAGGGTACGGGTTAGGATTAGGGTACGCGTTAGTGTTAGGGTAGGGCTTAGGGTTATGGTACGCACTAGAGTGAGGGTAGTTATTAAACCTATCCCACTCTCTAGATACCCCTTAGCACGTAAAGGAATATTATTTGGGGGTCCAGCCATGGAGAAGAGTTGAGACACTAGGAGAAGATAAGGAACACACCCATTATCAAGAAATCACATTAGGATTCTCTTTTTAACCTGTTCCTTAAAACACTAGTGCTTAGGAAATCTATTGGAGGCAGAAGCAATCAAGGGTAGCTTAGGGTTAGGGTTAGAGTTAGGGTGAGGGTTAGGGTACGGCTTAGGGTACGGGTTCGGGGAGGGGTTTGGGTAGGGCGTAGGGTATGGGTTAGGGTTAGGGTTAGTGTTAGTGTTACTGTTAGGGCTCGGTTTAGGGTACGGTTTTGGATTACGGTACGCGTTATGGTTAGGGTAGCGGTTAGGGTTAGGGTACGCTTTAGGGTGAGGTTAGTTATTAAACCTATCCCACTCTCTAGATACCCCTTAGCACGTAAAGGAATATTATTTGGGGGTCCAGCCATGGAGAAGAGCTTAGACACTAGGAGAAGATAAGGAACACACCCATTATCAAGAAATCACATTAGGATTCTCTTTTTAACCTGTTCCTTAAAACACTAGTGCTTAGGAAATCTATTGGAGGCAGAAGCAGTCAAGGGTAACTTAGGGTTAGGGCTAGGTTTAGGGTGAGGGTTAGGGTACGGCTTAGGGTACGGGTTCGGGGAGGGGTTCGGGTAGGGCGTAGGGTATGGGTTAGGGTTAGGTTTAGCGCTAGTGTTAGGGTTAGGGCTCGGTTTAGGGTACGGGTTAGGATTAGGGTACGCATTAGGGTTACGGTAGGGGTTAGGGTTAGGGTACGCGTTAGGGTTAGGGTTAGGGATAGGGCTCGGTTTAGGGTAAGGGTTAGGATTAGGGTACGCGTTAGTGTTACGGTAGGGGTTAGGGTTAGGGTACGCGATAGTGTGAGGTTAGTTATTAAACCTATCCCACTCTCTAGATACCCCTTAGCACGTAAAGGAATATTATTTGGGGGTCCAGCCATGGAGAAGAGTTTAGACACGAGGAGAAGATAAGGAACACACCCATTATCAAGAAATCACATTAGGATTCTCTTTTTAACCTGTTCCTTAAAACACTAGTGCTTAGGAAATCTATTGGAGGCAGAAGCAGTCAAGGGTAGCTTAGGGTTAGGGTTAGGGTTAGGGTACGGCTTAGGGTACGGGTTCGGGGAGGGGTTCGGGTAGGGCGTAGGGTATGGGTTAGGGTTAGGGTTAGGGTTAGTGTTAGGGGTAGGGCTCGGTTTAGGTTACGGGTTAGGAATAGGGTACGCATTAGAGTTAGGGTAGGGGTTAGGGTTAGGGTACGCGTTAGGGTGAGGGTAGTTATTAAACCTATCCCACTCTCTAGATACCCCTTAGCACGTAAAGGAATATTATTTGGGGGTTCAGCCATGGAGAAGAGTTTAGACACTAGGAGAAGATAAGGAACACACCCATTATCAAGAAATCACATTAGGATTCTCTTTTTAAACTGTTCCTTAAAACACTAGTGCTTAGGAAATCTATTGGAGGCAGAAGCAGTCAAGGGTAGCTTAGGGTTAGGGTTAGGGTTAGGGTTAGGGTTAGGGTACGGCTTAGGGCACGGGTTCGGGGAGGGGTTCGGGTAGGGCGTAGGGTATGGGTTAGGGTTACGGTTAGGGCTAGTGTTAGGGTTAGAGCTCGGTTTAGGGCACGGGTTAGGATTAGGGTACGCGTTAGTGTTAGGGTAGGGGTTAGGGTTATGGTACGCACTAGGGTGAGGGTAGTTATTAAACCTATCCCACTCTCTAGATACCCCTTAGCACGTAAAGAATATTATTTGGGGTTCCAGCCATGGAGAAGAGCTTAGACACTAGGAGAAGATAAGGAACACACCCATTATCAACAAATCACTTTAGGATTCTCTATTTAACCTGTTCCTTAAAACACTAGTGCTTAGGAAATCTATTGGAGGCAGAAGCAGTCAAGGGTAGCTTAGGGTTAGGGTTAGGTTTAGGGTGAGGGTTAGGGTACGGCTTAGGGTATGGGTTCGGGGAGGGGTTCGGGTAGGGCGTAGGGTATGGGTTAGGGTTAGGGTTAGTGTTAGGGTTCGGGCTCGGTTTAGGGTACGGGTTAGGATTAGGGTACGCGTTAGTGTTAGGGTAGGGGTTAGGGTTAGGTTACGCTTTAAGGTGAGGTTAGTTATTAAACCTATCCCACTCTCTAGATACCCCTTAGCACGTAAAGGAATATTATTTGGGGGTCCAGCCATGGAGAAGAGTTTAGACACTAGGAGAAGATAAGGAGCACACCCATTATCAAGAAATCACATTAGGATTCTCTTTTTAACCTGTACCTTAAAACACTAGTGCTTAGGAAATCTATTGGTGGCAGAAGCAGTCAAGGGTAGCTTAGGTTTAGGGTTAGGGTTAGGGTGAGGGTTAGGGTACGGCTTAGGGTACGGGTTCGGGGAGGGGTTCGGGTAGGGCGTAGGGTATGGGTTAGGGTCAGGGTTAGGGCTAGTGTTAGGGTTAGGGCTCGGTTTAGGGTACGGGTTAGGATTAGGGTACGCGTTAGTGTTAGGGTAGGGGTTAGGTTTATGGTACGCACTAGGGTGAGGGTAGTTATTAAACCTATCCCACTCTCTAGATACCCCTTAGCACGTAAAGGAATATTATTTGGGGGTCCAGCCATGGAGAAGAGTTTAGACACGAGGAGAAGATAAGGAACACACCCATTATCAAGAAATCACATTAGGATTCTCTTTTTAACCTGTTCCTTAAAACACTAGTGCTTAGGAAATCTATTGGAGGCAGAAGCAGTCAAGGGTAGCTTAGGGTTAGGTTTAGGGTTAGGGTACGGCTTAGGGTACGGGTTCGGGGAGGGGTTCGGGTAGGGCGTAGGGTATGGGTTAGGGTTAGGGTTAGGGTAAGTGTTAGGGTTAGGGCTCGGTTTAGGGTACGGGTTAGGATTAGGGTATGCGTTAGGGTTAGGGTAGGTGTTAGGGTTAGGGTACGCATTAGGGTGAGGGTAGTTATTAAACCTATCCCACTCTCTAGATACCCCCTAGCACGTAAAGGAATATTATTTGGGGGTCCAGCCATGGAGAAGTTTTTAGACACTAGGAAAATATAAGGAACACACCCATTATCACGAAATCACATTAGGATTCTCTTTTTAACCTGTTCCTTAAAACACTAGTGCTTAGGAAATCAATTGGAGGCAGAAGCAGTCAAGGGTAGCTTAGGGCTAGGGTTAGGGTTAGGGTTAGGGTTAGGGTTAGGGTTAGGGTTCGGGCTCGGTTTAGGGTACGGGTTAGGATTAGGGTACGCGTTAGTGTTAGGGTAGGGGTTAGGGTTATGGTACGCACTAGGGTGAGGGTAGTTATTAAACCTATCCCACTCTCTAGATACCCCTGAGCACGTAAAGGAATATTATTTGGGGGTCCAGCCATGGAGAAGAGTTTAGACACTAGGAGAAGATAAGGAACACACCCATTATCAAGAAATCACATTAGGATTCTCTTTTTAACCTGTTCCTTAAAACACTAGTGCTTAGGAAATCTATTGGAGGCAGAAGCAGTCAAGAGTAGCTTAGGGTTAGGGTTAGGGTTAGGGTGAGGGTTAGGGTATGGCTTAGGGTACGGGTTCGGGTAGGGCGTAGGGTATGGGTTAGGGTTAGGGTTAGTGTTAGGGTTCGGGCTCGGTTTAGGGTACGGGTTAGGATTAGGGTACGCGTTAGTGTTAGGGTAGGGCTTAGGGTTATGGTACGCACTAGAGTGAGGGTAGTTATTAAACCTATCCCACTCTCTAGATACCCCTTAGCACGTAAAGGAATATTATTTGGGGGTCCAGCCATGGAGAAGAGTTGAGACACTAGGAGAAGATAAGGAACACACCCATTATCAAGAAATCACATTAGGATTCTCTTTTTAACCTGTTCCTTAAAACACTAGTGCTTAGGAAATCTATTGGAGGCAGAAGCAATCAAGGGTAGCTTAGGGTTAGGGTTAGAGTTAGGGTGAGGGTTAGGGTACGGCTTAGGGTACGGGTTCGGGGAGGGGTTTGGGTAGGGCGTAGGGTATGGGTTAGGGTTAGGGTTAGTGTTAGTGTTACTGTTAGGGCTCGGTTTAGGGTACGGTTTTGGATTACGGTACGCGTTATGGTTAGGGTAGCGGTTAGGGTTAGGGTACGCTTTAGGGTGAGGTTAGTTATTAAACCTATCCCACTCTCTAGATACCCCTTAGCACGTAAAGGAATATTATTTGGGGGTCCAGCCATGGAGAAGAGTTTAGACACGAGGAGAAGATAAGGAACACACCCATTATCAAGAAATCACATTAGGATTCTCTTTTTAACCTGTTCCTTAAAACACTAGTGCTTAGGAAATCTATTGGAGGCAGAAGCAGTCAAGGGTAGCTTAGGGTTAGGGTTAGGGTTAGGGTACGGCTTAGGGTACGGGTTCGGGGAGGGGTTCGGGTAGGGCGTAGGGTATGGGTTAGGGTTAGGGTTAGGGTTAGTGTTAGGGGTAGGGCTCGGTTTAGGTTACGGGTTAGGAATAGGGTACGCATTAGAGTTAGGGTAGGGGTTAGGGTTAGGGTACGCGTTAGGGTGAGGGTAGTTATTAAACCTATCCCACTCTCTAGATACCCCTTAGCACGTAAAGGAATATTATTTGGGGGTTCAGCCATGGAGAAGAGTTTAGACACTAGGAGAAGATAAGGAACACACCCATTATCAAGAAATCACATTAGGATTCTCTTTTTAAACTGTTCCTTAAAACACTAGTGCTTAGGAAATCTATTGGAGGCAGAAGCAGTCAAGGGTAGCTTAGGGTTAGGGTTAGGGTTAGGGTTAGGGTTAGGGTACGGCTTAGGGCACGGGTTCGGGGAGGGGTTCGGGTAGGGCGTAGGGTATGGGTTAGGGTTACGGTTAGGGCTAGTGTTAGGGTTAGAGCTCGGTTTAGGGCACGGGTTAGGATTAGGGTACGCGTTAGTGTTAGGGTAGGGGTTAGGGTTATGGTACGCACTAGGGTGAGGGTAGTTATTAAACCTATCCCACTCTCTAGATACCCCTTAGCACGTAAAGAATATTATTTGGGGTTCCAGCCATGGAGAAGAGCTTAGACACTAGGAGAAGATAAGGAACACACCCATTATCAACAAATCACTTTAGGATTCTCTATTTAACCTGTTCCTTAAAACACTAGTGCTTAGGAAATCTATTGGAGGCAGAAGCAGTCAAGGGTAGCTTAGGGTTAGGGTTAGGTTTAGGGTGAGGGTTAGGGTACGGCTTAGGGTATGGGTTCGGGGAGGGGTTCGGGTAGGGCGTAGGGTATGGGTTAGGGTTAGGGTTAGTGTTAGGGTTCGGGCTCGGTTTAGGGTACGGGTTAGGATTAGGGTACGCGTTAGTGTTAGGGTAGGGGTTAGGGTTAGGTTACGCTTTAAGGTGAGGTTAGTTATTAAACCTATCCCACTCTCTAGATACCCCTTAGCACGTAAAGGAATATTATTTGGGGGTCCAGCCATGGAGAAGAGTTTAGACACTAGGAGAAGATAAGGAGCACACCCATTATCAAGAAATCACATTAGGATTCTCTTTTTAACCTGTACCTTAAAACACTAGTGCTTAGGAAATCTATTGGTGGCAGAAGCAGTCAAGGGTAGCTTAGGTTTAGGGTTAGGGTTAGGGTGAGGGTTAGGGTACGGCTTAGGGTACGGGTTCGGGGAGGGGTTCGGGTAGGGCGTAGGGTATGGGTTAGGGTCAGGGTTAGGGCTAGTGTTAGGGTTAGGGCTCGGTTTAGGGTACGGGTTAGGATTAGGGTACGCGTTAGTGTTAGGGTAGGGGTTAGGGTTATGGTACGCACTAGGGTGAGGGTAGTTATTAAACCTATCCCACTCTCTAGATACCCCTTAGCACGTAAAGGAATATTATTTGGGGGTCCAGCCATGGAGAAGAGTTTAGACACTAGGAGAAGATAAGGAACACACCCATTATCAAGAAATCACATTAGGATTCTCTTTTTAACCTGTTCCTTAAAACACTAATGCTTAGGAAATCTATTGGAGGCAGAAGCAGTCAAGGGTAGCTTAGGGTTAGGGTTAGGTTTAGGGTGAGGGTTAGGGTACGGCTTAGGGTACGGGTTCGGGGAGGGGTTCGGGTAGGGCGTAGGGTATTGGTTATGGTTAGGGTTAGCGCTAGTGTTAGGGTTAGGGCTCGGTTTAGGGTACGGGTTAGGATTAGGGTACGCGTTAGGGTTAGGGTAGGGGTTAGGGTTAGGGTACGCGTTAGGGTGAGGGTAGTTATTAAACCTATCCCACTCTCTATATACCCCTTTGCACGTAAAGCAATATTATTTGGGGGTCCAGCCATGGAGAAGAGTTTAGACACTAGGAGAAGATAAGGAACACACCCATTCTCAAGAAATCACATTAGGATTCTCTTTTTAACCTGTTCCTTAAAACACTAGTGCTTAGGAAATCTATTGGAGACAGAAGCAGTCAAGGGTAGCTTAGGGTTAGGGTTAGGGTGAGGGTGAGGGTTAGGGTACGGCTTAGGGTACGGGTTCGGGGAGGGGTTCGGGTAGGGCGTAGGGTATGGTTTAGGGTTAGGGTTAGGGTTAGTGTTAGGGTTAGGGCTCGGTTTAGGGTACGGGTTAGGATTAGGGTACGCGTTAGTGTTAGGGTAGGGGTTAGGGTAAGGGTACGCGATAGGGTGAGGTTAGTTATTAAACCTATCACACTCTCTAGATACCCCTTAGCACGTAAAGGAATATTATTTGGGGGTCCAGCCATGGAGAAGAGTTTAGACACTAGGAGAAGATAAGGAACACACCCATTATCACGAAATCACATTAGGATTCTCTTTTTAACCTGTTCCTTAAAACACTAGTGCTTAGGAAATCTATTGGTGGCAGAAGCACTCAAGGGTAGCTTAGGGTTAGGGTTAGGGTTAGGGTGAGGGTTAGGGTACGGCTTAGGGTACGGGTTCGGGTAGGGCGTAGGGTATGGGTTAGGGTTAGGGTTAGGGTTAGTGTTAGGGTTAGGGCTCGGTTTAGGGTACGGGTTAGGATTAGGGTACGCGTTAGGGTTAGGGTAGGGGTTAGGGTTAGGGTACGCGTTAGGGTGAGGGTAGTTATTAAACCTATCACACTCTGTAGATACCCCTTAGCACGTAAAGGAATATTATTTGGGGGTCCAGCCATGGAGAAGAGTTTAGACACGAGGAGAAGATAAGGAACACACCCATTATCAAGAAATCACATTAGTTTTCTCTTTTTAACCTGTTCCTTAAAACACTAGTGCTTAGGAAATCTATTGGAGGCAGAAGCAGTCAAGGGTAGCTTAGGGTTAGGGTTAGGGTTAGGGTACGGCTTAGGGTACGGGTTCGGGGAGGGGTTCGGGTAGGGCGTAGGGTATGGGTTAGGGTTACGGTTAGGGCTAGTGTTAGGGTTAGGGCTCGGTTTAGGGCACGGGTTAGGATTAGGGTACGCGTTAGTGTTAGGGTAGGGGTTAGGGTTATGGTACGCACTAGGGTGAGGGTAGTTATTAAACCTATCCCACTCTCTAGATACCCCTTAGCACGTAAAGAATATTATTTGGGGGTCCAGCCATGGAGAAGAACTTAGACACTAGGAGAAGATAAGGAACACACCCATTATCAACAAATCACTTTAGGATTCTCTATTTAACCTGTTCCTTAAAACACTAGTGCTTAGGAAATCTATTGGAGGCAGAAGCAGTCAAGGGTAGCTTAGGGTTAGGGTTAGGGTTAGGGTGAGGGTTAGGGTACGGCTTAGGGTACGGGTTCGGGGAGGGGTTCGGGTAGGGCGTAGGGTATGGGTTAGGGTTAGGGTTAGCGCTAGTGTTAGGGTTAGGGCTCGGTTTAGGGAACGGGTTAGGATTAGGGTACGCATTAGGGTTAGGGTAGGGGTTAGTGTTAGGGTACGCGTTAGGGTTAGGGTTAGGGTTAGGGCTCGGTTTAGGGTAAGGGTTAGGATTAGTGTACGCCTTAGTGTTAGGGTAGGGGTTAGGGTTAGGGTACGCGATAGTGTGAGGTTAGTTATTAAACCTATCCCACTCTCTAGATACCCCTTAGCACGTAAAGGAATATTATTTGGGGGTCCAGCCATGGAGAAGAGTTTAGACACTAGGAGAAGATAAGGAGCACACCCATTATCAAGAAATCACATTAGGATTCTCTTTTTAACCTGTACCTTAAAACACTAGTGCTTAGGAAATCTATTGGTGGCAGAAGCAGTCAAGGGTAGCTTAGGTTTAGGGTTAGGGTTAGGGTGAGGGTTAGGGTACGGCTTAGGGTACGGGTTCGGGGAGGGGTTCGGGTAGGGCGTAGGGTATGGGTTAGGGTCAGGGTTAGGGCTAGTGTTAGGGTTAGGGCTCGGTTTAGGGTACGGGTTAGGATTAGGGTACGCGTTAGTGTTAGGGTAGGGGTTAGGTTTATGGTACGCACTAGGGTGAGGGTAGTTATTAAACCTATCCCACTCTCTAGATACCCCTTAGCACGTAAAGGAATATTATTTGGGGGTCCAGCCATGGAGAAGAGTTTAGACACGAGGAGAAGATAAGGAACACACCCATTATCAAGAAATCACATTAGGATTCTCTTTTTAACCTGTTCCTTAAAACACTAGTGCTTAGGAAATCTATTGGAGGCAGAAGCAGTCAAGGGTAGCTTAGGGTTAGGTTTAGGGTTAGGGTACGGCTTAGGGTACGGGTTCGGGGAGGGGTTCGGGTAGGGCGTAGGGTATGGGTTAGGGTTAGGGTTAGGGTAAGTGTTAGGGTTAGGGCTCGGTTTAGGGTACGGGTTAGGATTAGGGTATGCGTTAGGGTTAGGGTAGGTGTTAGGGTTAGGGTACGCATTAGGGTGAGGGTAGTTATTAAACCTATCCCACTCTCTAGATACCCCCTAGCACGTAAAGGAATATTATTTGGGGGTCCAGCCATGGAGAAGTTTTTAGACACTAGGAAAATATAAGGAACACACCCATTATCACGAAATCACATTAGGATTCTCTTTTTAACCTGTTCCTTAAAACACTAGTGCTTAGGAATCAATTGGAGGCAGAAGCAGTCAAGGGTAGCTTAGGGCTAGGGTTAGGGTTAGGGTTAGGGTTAGGGTTAGGGTTAGGGTTCGGGCTCGGTTTAGGGTACGGGTTAGGATTAGGGTACGCGTTAGTGTTAGGGTAGGGGTTAGGGTTATGGTACGCACTAGGGTGAGGGTAGTTATTAAACCTATCCCACTCTCTAGATACCCCTGAGCACGTAAAGGAATATTATTTGGGGGTCCAGCCATGGAGAAGAGTTTAGACACTAGGAGAAGATAAGGAACACACCCATTATCAAGAAATCACATTAGGATTCTCTTTTTAACCTGTTCCTTAAAACACTAGTGCTTAGGAAATCTATTGGAGGCAGAAGCAGTCAAGAGTAGCTTAGGGTTAGGGTTAGGGTTAGGGTGAGGGTTAGGGTATGGCTTAGGGTACGGGTTCGGGTAGGGCGTAGGGTATGGGTTAGGGTTAGGGTTAGTGTTAGGGTTCGGGCTCGGTTTAGGGTACGGGTTAGGATTAGGGTACGCGTTAGTGTTAGGGTAGGGCTTAGGGTTATGGTACGCACTAGAGTGAGGGTAGTTATTAAACCTATCCCACTCTCTAGATACCCCTTAGCACGTAAAGGAATATTATTTGGGGGTCCAGCCATGGAGAAGAGTTGAGACACTAGGAGAAGATAAGGAACACACCCATTATCAAGAAATCACATTAGGATTCTCTTTTTAACCTGTTCCTTAAAACACTAGTGCTTAGGAAATCTATTGGAGGCAGAAGCAATCAAGGGTAGCTTAGGGTTAGGGTTAGAGTTAGGGTGAGGGTTAGGGTACGGCTTAGGGTACGGGTTCGGGGAGGGGTTTGGGTAGGGCGTAGGGTATGGGTTAGGGTTAGGGTTAGTGTTAGTGTTACTGTTAGGGCTCGGTTTAGGGTACGGTTTTGGATTACGGTACGCGTTATGGTTAGGGTAGCGGTTAGGGTTAGGGTACGCTTTAGGGTGAGGTTAGTTATTAAACCTATCCCACTCTCTAGATACCCCTTAGCACGTAAAGGAATATTATTTGGGGGTCCAGCCATGGAGAAGAGTTTAGACACGAGGAGAAGATAAGGAACACACCCATTATCAAGAAATCACATTAGGATTCTCTTTTTAACCTGTTCCTTAAAACACTAGTGCTTAGGAAATCTATTGGAGGCAGAAGCAGTCAAGGGTAGCTTAGGGTTAGGGTTAGGGTTAGGGTACGGCTTAGGGTACGGGTTCGGGGAGGGGTTCGGGTAGGGCGTAGGGTATGGGTTAGGGTTAGGGTTAGGGTTAGTGTTAGGGGTAGGGCTCGGTTTAGGTTACGGGTTAGGAATAGGGTACGCATTAGAGTTAGGGTAGGGGTTAGGGTTAGGGTACGCGTTAGGGTGAGGGTAGTTATTAAACCTATCCCACTCTCTAGATACCCCTTAGCACGTAAAGGAATATTATTTGGGGGTTCAGCCATGGAGAAGAGTTTAGACACTAGGAGAAGATAAGGAACACACCCATTATCAAGAAATCACATTAGGATTCTCTTTTTAAACTGTTCCTTAAAACACTAGTGCTTAGGAAATCTATTGGAGGCAGAAGCAGTCAAGGGTAGCTTAGGGTTAGGGTTAGGGTTAGGGTTAGGGTTAGGGTACGGCTTAGGGCACGGGTTCGGGGAGGGGTTCGGGTAGGGCGTAGGGTATGGGTTAGGGTTACGGTTAGGGCTAGTGTTAGGGTTAGAGCTCGGTTTAGGGCACGGGTTAGGATTAGGGTACGCGTTAGTGTTAGGGTAGGGGTTAGGGTTATGGTACGCACTAGGGTGAGGGTAGTTATTAAACCTATCCCACTCTCTAGATACCCCTTAGCACGTAAAGAATATTATTTGGGGTTCCAGCCATGGAGAAGAGCTTAGACACTAGGAGAAGATAAGGAACACACCCATTATCAACAAATCACTTTAGGATTCTCTATTTAACCTGTTCCTTAAAACACTAGTGCTTAGGAAATCTATTGGAGGCAGAAGCAGTCAAGGGTAGCTTAGGGTTAGGGTTAGGTTTAGGGTGAGGGTTAGGGTACGGCTTAGGGTATGGGTTCGGGGAGGGGTTCGGGTAGGGCGTAGGGTATGGGTTAGGGTTAGGGTTAGTGTTAGGGTTCGGGCTCGGTTTAGGGTACGGGTTAGGATTAGGGTACGCGTTAGTGTTAGGGTAGGGGTTAGGGTTAGGTTACGCTTTAAGGTGAGGTTAGTTATTAAACCTATCCCACTCTCTAGATACCCCTTAGCACGTAAAGGAATATTATTTGGGGGTCCAGCCATGGAGAAGAGTTTAGACACTAGGAGAAGATAAGGAGCACACCCATTATCAAGAAATCACATTAGGATTCTCTTTTTAACCTGTACCTTAAAACACTAGTGCTTAGGAAATCTATTGGTGGCAGAAGCAGTCAAGGGTAGCTTAGGTTTAGGGTTAGGGTTAGGGTGAGGGTTAGGGTACGGCTTAGGGTACGGGTTCGGGGAGGGGTTCGGGTAGGGCGTAGGGTATGGGTTAGGGTCAGGGTTAGGGCTAGTGTTAGGGTTAGGGCTCGGTTTAGGGTACGGGTTAGGATTAGGGTACGCGTTAGTGTTAGGGTAGGGGTTAGGGTTATGGTACGCACTAGGGTGAGGGTAGTTATTAAACCTATCCCACTCTCTAGATACCCCTTAGCACGTAAAGGAATATTATTTGGGGGTCCAGCCATGGAGAAGAGTTTAGACACTAGGAGAAGATAAGGAACACACCCATTATCAAGAAATCACATTAGGATTCTCTTTTTAACCTGTTCCTTAAAACACTAATGCTTAGGAAATCTATTGGAGGCAGAAGCAGTCAAGGGTAGCTTAGGGTTAGGGTTAGGTTTAGGGTGAGGGTTAGGGTACGGCTTAGGGTACGGGTTCGGGGAGGGGTTCGGGTAGGGCGTAGGGTATTGGTTATGGTTAGGGTTAGCGCTAGTGTTAGGGTTAGGGCTCGGTTTAGGGTACGGGTTAGGATTAGGGTACGCGTTAGGGTTAGGGTAGGGGTTAGGGTTAGGGTACGCGTTAGGGTGAGGGTAGTTATTAAACCTATCCCACTCTCTATATACCCCTTTGCACGTAAAGCAATATTATTTGGGGGTCCAGCCATGGAGAAGAGTTTAGACACTAGGAGAAGATAAGGAACACACCCATTCTCAAGAAATCACATTAGGATTCTCTTTTTAACCTGTTCCTTAAAACACTAGTGCTTAGGAAATCTATTGGAGACAGAAGCAGTCAAGGGTAGCTTAGGGTTAGGGTTAGGGTGAGGGTGAGGGTTAGGGTACGGCTTAGGGTACGGGTTCGGGGAGGGGTTCGGGTAGGGCGTAGGGTATGGTTTAGGGTTAGGGTTAGGGTTAGTGTTAGGGTTAGGGCTCGGTTTAGGGTACGGGTTAGGATTAGGGTACGCGTTAGTGTTAGGGTAGGGGTTAGGGTAAGGGTACGCGATAGGGTGAGGTTAGTTATTAAACCTATCACACTCTCTAGATACCCCTTAGCACGTAAAGGAATATTATTTGGGGGTCCAGCCATGGAGAAGAGTTTAGACACTAGGAGAAGATAAGGAACACACCCATTATCACGAAATCACATTAGGATTCTCTTTTTAACCTGTTCCTTAAAACACTAGTGCTTAGGAAATCTATTGGTGGCAGAAGCACTCAAGGGTAGCTTAGGGTTAGGGTTAGGGTTAGGGTGAGGGTTAGGGTACGGCTTAGGGTACGGGTTCGGGTAGGGCGTAGGGTATGGGTTAGGGTTAGGGTTAGGGTTAGTGTTAGGGTTAGGGCTCGGTTTAGGGTACGGGTTAGGATTAGGGTACGCGTTAGGGTTAGGGTAGGGGTTAGGGTTAGGGTACGCGTTAGGGTGAGGGTAGTTATTAAACCTATCACACTCTGTAGATACCCCTTAGCACGTAAAGGAATATTATTTGGGGGTCCAGCCATGGAGAAGAGTTTAGACACGAGGAGAAGATAAGGAACACACCCATTATCAAGAAATCACATTAGTTTTCTCTTTTTAACCTGTTCCTTAAAACACTAGTGCTTAGGAAATCTATTGGAGGCAGAAGCAGTCAAGGGTAGCTTAGGGTTAGGGTTAGGGTTAGGGTACGGCTTAGGGTACGGGTTCGGGGAGGGGTTCGGGTAGGGCGTAGGGTATGGGTTAGGGTTACGGTTAGGGCTAGTGTTAGGGTTAGGGCTCGGTTTAGGGCACGGGTTAGGATTAGGGTACGCGTTAGTGTTAGGGTAGGGGTTAGGGTTATGGTACGCACTAGGGTGAGGGTAGTTATTAAACCTATCCCACTCTCTAGATACCCCTTAGCACGTAAAGAATATTATTTGGGGGTCCAGCCATGGAGAAGAACTTAGACACTAGGAGAAGATAAGGAACACACCCATTATCAACAAATCACTTTAGGATTCTCTATTTAACCTGTTCCTTAAAACACTAGTGCTTAGGAAATCTATTGGAGGCAGAAGCAGTCAAGGGTAGCTTAGGGTTAGGGTTAGGGTTAGGGTGAGGGTTAGGGTACGGCTTAGGGTACGGGTTCGGGGAGGGGTTCGGGTAGGGCGTAGGGTATGGGTTAGGGTTAGGGTTAGCGCTAGTGTTAGGGTTAGGGCTCGGTTTAGGGAACGGGTTAGGATTAGGGTACGCATTAGGGTTAGGGTAGGGGTTAGTGTTAGGGTACGCGTTAGGGTTAGGGTTAGGGTTAGGGCTCGGTTTAGGGTAAGGGTTAGGATTAGTGTACGCCTTAGTGTTAGGGTAGGGGTTAGGGTTAGGGTACGCGATAGTGTGAGGTTAGTTATTAAACCTATCCCACTCTCTAGATACCCCTTAGCACGTAAAGGAATATTATTTGGGGGTCCAGCCATGGAGAAGAGTTTAGACACGAGGAGAAGATAAGGAACACACCCAGTATCACGAAATCACATCAGGATTCTCTTTTTAACCTGTTCGTTAAAACACTAGTGCTTAGGAAATCTATTGGAGGCAGAAGCAGTCAAGGGTAGCTTAGGGTTAGGGTTAGGGTTAGGGTGACGGTTAGGGTACGGCTTAGGGTACGGGTACGGGGAGGGGTTCGGGTAGGGCGTAGGGTATGGGTTAGGGTTAGGGTTAGGGTTAGTGTTACGGTTAGGGCTCGGTTTAGGGTACGGGTTAGGATTAGGGTACGCGTTAGGGTTAGGGTAGGTGTTAGGGTTAGGGTATGCGTTAGGGTGAGGGTAGTTATTAAACCTATCCCACTCTCTAGATACCCCCTAGCACGTAAAGGAATATTATTTGGGGGTCCAGCCATGGAGAAGTGTTTAGACACTAGGAGAAGATAAGGAACACACCCATTATCACGAAATCACATTAGGATCCTCCTTTTAACCTGTTCCTTAAAACACTAGTGCTTAGGAAATCTATTGGAGGCAGAAGCAGTCAAGGGTAGCTTAGGGTTAGGGTTAGGGTTAGGGTGAGGGTTAGGGTATGGCTTAGGGTACGGGTTTCGGGGAGGGGTTCGTGTAGGGCGTAGGGTATGGGTTAGGGTTAGGGTTAGTGTTAGGGTTCGGCCTCGGTTTAGGGTACGGGTTAGGATTAGGGTACGCGTTAGTGTTAGGGTAGGGGTTACGGTTAGGTTACGCTTTAGGGTGAGGTTAGTTATTAAACCTATCCTACTCTCTAGATACCCCTTAGCACGTAAAGGAATATTATTTGGGGGTCCAGCCATGGAGAAGAGTTTAGACACTAGGAGAAGATAAGGAGCACACCCATTATCAAGAAATCACATTAGGATTCTCTTTTTAACCTGTTCCTTAAAACACTAGTGCTTAGGAAATCTATTGGAGGCAGAAGCAGTCAAGGGTAGCTTAGTGTTAGGGTTAGAGTTAGGGTGAGGGTTAGGGTACGGCTTACGGTACGAGTTCGGGGAGGGGTTCGGGTAGGGCGTAGGGTATGGGTTAGGGTTAGGGTTAGGGTTAGTGTTAGTGTTAGGGCTCGGTTTAGGGTACGGGTTAGGATTAGGGTACGCGTTATGGTTAGGGTAGCGGTTAGGGTTAGGGTACGCTTTAGGGTGAGAGTAGTTATTAAACCTATCCCACTCTCTAGATACCCCTTAGCACGTAAAGGAATATTATTTGGGGGTCCAGCCATGGAGAAGAGCTTAGACACTAGGAGAAGATAAGGAACACACCCATTATCAAGAAATCACATTAGGATTCTCTTTTTAACCTGTTCCTTAAAACACTAGTGCTTAGGAAATCTATTGGAGGCAGAAGCAGTCAAGGGTAACTTAGGGTTAGGGTTAGGTTTAGGGTGAGGGTTAGGGTACGGCTTAGGGTACGGGTTCGGGGAGGGGTTCGGGTAGGGCGTAGGGTATGGGTTAGGGTTAGGGTTAGCGCTAGTGTTAGGGTTAGGGCTCGGTTTAGGGTACGGGTTAGGATTAGGGTACGCATTAGGGTTAGGGTAGGGGTTAGGGTTAGGGTACGCGTTAGGGTTAGGGTTAGGGTTAGGGCTCGGTTTAGGGTAAGGGTTAGGATTAGGGTACGCGTTAGTGTTAGGGTAGGGGTTAGGGTTAGGGTACGCGATAGTGTGAGGTTAGTTATTAAACCTATCCCACTCTCTAGATACCCCTTAGCACGTAAAGGAATATTATTTGGGGGTCCAGCCATGGAGAAGAGTTTAGACACGAGGAGAAGATAAGGAACACACCCATTATCAAGAAATCACATTAGGATTCTCTTTTTAACCTGTTCCTTAAAACACTAGTGCTTAGGAAATCTATTGGAGGCAGAAGCAGTCAAGGGTAGCTTAGGGTTAGGGTTAGGGTTAGGGTATGGCTTAGGGTACGGGTTCGGGGAGGGGTTCGGGTAGGGCGTAGTGTATGGGTTAGGGTTAGCGTTAGGGTTAGTGTTAGGGTTAGGGCTCGGTTTAGGGTACGGGTTAGGATTAGTGTACGCGTTAGGGGTAGGGTAGGGGTTAGGGTTAGGATATGCGATAGGGTGAGGTTACTTATTAAACCTATCCCACTCTCTAGATACCCCTTAGCACGTAAAGGAATATTATTTGGGGGTCCAGCCATGGAGAAGAGTTTAGACACTAGGAGAAGATAAGGAACACACCCATTATCAAGAAATCACATTAGGATTCTCTTTTTAACCTGTTCCTTAAAACACTGGTGCTTAGGAAATCTATTGGAGGCAGAAGCAGTCAAGAGTAGCTTAGGGTTAGGGTGAGGGTTAGGGTGAGGGTTAGGGTATGGCTTAGGGTACGGGTTCGGGTAGGGCGTAGGGTATGGGTTAGGGTTAGGGTTAGGGTCAGTGTTAGGGTTAGGGCTCGGTTTAGGGTACCGGTGAGGATTAGGGTACGCTTTAGGGTTAGGGTAGGGGTTAGGGTTAGCGTACGCGTTAGGGTGAGGGTAGTTATTAAACCTATCACACTCTCTAGATGCCCCTTAGCACGTAAAGGAATATTATTTGGGGGTCCAGCCATGGAGAAGAGTTTAGACACGAGGAGAAGATAAGGAACACACCCATTATCAAGAAATCACATTAGGATTCTCTTTTTAACCTGTTCCTTAAAACACTAGTGCTTAGGAAATCTATTGGAGGCAGAAGCAGTCAAGGGTAGCTTAGGGTTAGGTTTAGGGTTAGGGTACGGCTTAGGGTACGGGTTCGGGGAGGGGTTCGGGTAGGGCGTAGGGTATGGGTTAGGGTTAGGGTTAGGGTAAGTGTTAGGGTTAGGGCTCGGTTTAGGGTACGGGTTAGGATTAGGGTATGCGTTAGGGTTAGGGTAGGTGTTAGGGTTAGGGTACGCATTAGGGTGAGGGTAGTTATTAAACCTATCCCACTCTCTAGATACCCCCTAGCACGTAAAGGAATATTATTTGGGGGTCCAGCCATGGAGAAGTTTTTAGACACTAGGAAAATATAAGGAACACACCCATTATCACGAAATCACATTAGGATTCTCTTTTTAACCTGTTCCTTAAAACACTAGTGCTTAGGAAATCAATTGGAGGCAGAAGCAGTCAAGGGTAGCTTAGGGTTAGGGTTAGGGTTAGGGTTAGGGTTAGGGTTAGGGTTAGGGTTCGGGCTCGGTTTAGGGTACGGGTTAGGATTAGGGTACGCGTTAGTGTTAGGGTAGGGGTTAGGGTTATGGTACGCACTAGGGTGAGGGTAGTTATTAAACCTATCCCACTCTCTAGATACCCCTGAGCACGTAAAGGAATATTATTTGGGGGTCCAGCCATGGAGAAGAGTTTAGACACTAGGAGAAGATAAGGAACACACCCATTATCAAGAAATCACATTAGGATTCTCTTTTTAACCTGTTCCTTAAAACACTAGTGCTTAGGAAATCTATTGGAGGCAGAAGCAGTCAAGAGTAGCTTAGGGTTAGGGTTAGGGTTAGGGTGAGGGTTAGGGTATGGCTTAGGGTACGGGTTCGGGTAGCGCGTAGGGTATGGTTTAGGGTTAGGGTTAGGGTTAGTGTTAGGGTTAGGGCTCGGTTTAGGGTATGGGTTAGGATTACGGTACGCGTTAGGGTTAGGGTAGGGGTTAGGGTTAGGATATGCGATAGGGTGAGGTTACTTATTAAACCTATCCCACTCTCTAGATACCCCTTAGCACGTAAAGGAATATTATTTGGGGGTCCAGCCATGGAGAAGAGTTTAGACACTAGGAGAAGATAAGGAACACACCCATTATCAAGAAATCACATTAGGATTCTCTTTTTAACCTGTTCCTTAAAACACTAGTGCTTAGGAAATCTATTGGAGGCAGAAGCAGTCAAGAGTAGCTTAGGGTTAGGGTTAGGGTTAGGGTGAGGTTTAGGGTATGGCTTAGGGTACGGGTTCGGGTAGGGCGTAGGGTATGGGTTAGGGTTAGGGTTAGTGTTAGGGTTCGGGCTCGGTTTAGTTTACGGGTTAGGATTAGGGTACGCGTTAGTGTTAGGGTAGGGGTTAGGGTTATGGTACGCACTAGGGTGAGGGTAGTTATTAAACCTATCCCACTCTCTAGATACCCCTTAGCACGTAAAGGAATATTATTTGGGGGTCCAGCCATGGAGAAGAGTTTAGACACTAGGAGAAGATAAGGAACACACCCATTATCAAGAAATCACATTAGGATTCTCTTTTTAACCTGTTCCTTAAAACACTAGTGCTTAGGAAATCTATTGGAGGCAGAAGCAATCAAGGGTAGCTTAGGGTTAGGGTTAGAGTTAGGGTGAGGGTTAGGGTACGGCTTAGGGTACGGGTTCGGGGAGGGGTTTGGGTAGGGCATAGGGTATGGGTTAGGGTTAGGGTTAGGGTTAGTGTTACTGTTAGGGCTCGGTTTAGGGTACGGTTTAGGATTACGGTACGCGTTATGGTTAGGGTAGCGGTTAGGGTTAGGGTACGCTTTAGGGTGAGGTTAGTTATTAAACCTATCCCACTCTCTAGATACCCCTTAGCACGTAAAGGAATATTATTTGGGGGTCCAGCCATGGAGAAGAGCTTAGACACTAGGAGAAGATAAGGAACACACCCATTATCAAGAAATCACATTAGGATTCTCTTTTTAACCTGTTCCTTAAAACACTAGTGCTTAGGAAATCTATTGGAGGCAGAAGCAGTCAAGGGTAACTTAGGGTTAGGGCTAGGTTTAGGGTGAGGGTTAGGGTACGGCTTAGGGTACGGGTTCGGGGAGGGGTTCGGGTAGGGCGTAGGGTATGGGTTAGGGTTAGGGTTAGCGCTAGTGTTAGGGTTAGGGCTCGGTTTAGGGTACGGGTTAGGATTAGGGTACGCATTAGGGTTACGGTAGGGGTTAGGGTTAGGGTACGCGTTAGGGTTAGGGTTAGGGTTAGGGCTCGGTTTAGGGTAAGGGTTAGGATTAGGGTACGCGTTAGTGTTACGGTAGGGGTTAGGGTTAGGTTACGCGATAGTGTGAGGTTAGTTATTAAACCTATCCCACTCTCTAGATACCACTTAGCACGTAAAGGAATATTATTTGGGGGTCCAGCCATGGAGAAGAGTTTAGACACGAGGAGAAGATAAGGAACACACCCATTATCAAGAAATCACATTAGGATTCTCTTTTTAACCTGTTCCTTAAAACACTAGTGCTTAGGAAATCTACTGGAGGCAGAAGCAGTCAAGGGTAGCTTAGGGTTAGGGTTAGTGTTAGGGTATGGCTTAGGGTACGGGTTCGGGGAGGGGTTCGGGTAGGGCGTAGTGTATGGGTTAGGGTTAGGGTTAGGGTTAGTGTTAGGGTTCGGGCTCGGTTTAGGGTACGGGTTAGGATTAGGGTACGCGTTAGTGTTAGGGTAGGGGTTAGGGTTAGGGTACGCGTTAGGGTTAGGGTTAGGGTTAGGGCTCGGTTTAGGGTAAGGGTTAGGATTAGGGTACGCGTTAGTGTTACGGTAGGGGTTAGGGTTAGGGTACGCGATAGTGTGAGGTTAGTTATTAAACCTATCCCACTCTCTAGATACCCCTTAGCACGTAAAGGAATATTATTTGGGGGTCCAGCCATGGAGAAGAGTTTAGACACGAGGAGAAGATAAGGAACACACCCATTATCAAGAAATCACATTAGGATTCTCTTTTTAACCTGTTCCTTAAAACACTAGTGCTTAGGAAATCTATTGGAGGCAGAAGCAGTCAAGGGTAGCTTAGGGTTAGGGTTAGGGTTAGGGTACGGCTTAGGGTACGGGTTCGGGGAGGGGTTCGGGTAGGGCGTAGGGTATGGGTTAGGGTTAGGGTTAGGGTTAGTGTTAGGGGTAGGGCTCGGTTTAGGTTACGGGTTAGGAATAGGGTACGCATTAGAGTTAGGGTAGGGGTTAGGGTTAGGGTACGCGTTAGGGTGAGGGTAGTTATTAAACCTATCCCACTCTCTAGATACCCCTTAGCACGTAAAGGAATATTATTTGGGGGTTCAGCCATGGAGAAGAGTTTAGACACTAGGAGAAGATAAGGAACACACCCATTATCAAGAAATCACATTAGGATTCTCTTTTTAAACTGTTCCTTAAAACACTAGTGCTTAGGAAATCTATTGGAGGCAGAAGCAGTCAAGGGTAGCTTAGGGTTAGGGTTAGGGTTAGGGTTAGGGTTAGGGTACGGCTTAGGGCACGGGTTCGGGGAGGGGTTCGGGTAGGGCGTAGGGTATGGGTTAGGGTTACGGTTAGGGCTAGTGTTAGGGTTAGAGCTCGGTTTAGGGCACGGGTTAGGATTAGGGTACGCGTTAGTGTTAGGGTAGGGGTTAGGGTTATGGTACGCACTAGGGTGAGGGTAGTTATTAAACCTATCCCACTCTCTAGATACCCCTTAGCACGTAAAGAATATTATTTGGGGTTCCAGCCATGGAGAAGAGCTTAGACACTAGGAGAAGATAAGGAACACACCCATTATCAACAAATCACTTTAGGATTCTCTATTTAACCTGTTCCTTAAAACACTAGTGCTTAGGAAATCTATTGGAGGCAGAAGCAGTCAAGGGTAGCTTAGGGTTAGGGTTAGGTTTAGGGTGAGGGTTAGGGTACGGCTTAGGGTATGGGTTCGGGGAGGGGTTCGGGTAGGGCGTAGGGTATGGGTTAGGGTTAGGGTTAGTGTTAGGGTTCGGGCTCGGTTTAGGGTACGGGTTAGGATTAGGGTACGCGTTAGTGTTAGGGTAGGGGTTAGGGTTAGGTTACGCTTTAAGGTGAGGTTAGTTATTAAACCTATCCCACTCTCTAGATACCCCTTAGCACGTAAAGGAATATTATTTGGGGGTCCAGCCATGGAGAAGAGTTTAGACACTAGGAGAAGATAAGGAGCACACCCATTATCAAGAAATCACATTAGGATTCTCTTTTTAACCTGTACCTTAAAACACTAGTGCTTAGGAAATCTATTGGTGGCAGAAGCAGTCAAGGGTAGCTTAGGGTTAGGGTTAGGGTTAGGGTGAGGGTTAGGGTACGGCTTAGGGTACGGGTTCGGGGAGGGGTTCGGGTAGGGCGTAGGGTATGGGTTAGGGTCAGGGTTAGGGCTAGTGTTAGGGTTAGGGCTCGGTTTAGGGTACGGGTTAGGATTAGGGTACGCGTTAGTGTTAGGGTAGGGGTTAGGGTTATGGTACGCACTAGGGTGAGGGTAGTTATTAAACCTATCCCACTCTCTAGATACCCCTTAGCACGTAAAGGAATATTATTTGGGGGTCCAGCCATGGAGAAGAGTTTAGACACTAGGAGAAGATAAGGAACACACCCATTATCAAGAAATCACATTAGGATTCTCTTTTTAACCTGTTCCTTAAAACACTAATGCTTAGGAAATCTATTGGAGGCAGAAGCAGTCAAGGGTAGCTTAGGGTTAGGGTTAGGTTTAGGGTGAGGGTTAGGGTACGGCTTAGGGTACGGGTTCGGGGAGGGGTTCGGGTAGGGCGTAGGGTATTGGTTATGGTTAGGGTTAGCGCTAGTGTTAGGGTTAGGGCTCGGTTTAGGGTACGGGTTAGGATTAGGGTACGCGTTAGGGTTAGGGTAGGGGTTAGGGTTAGGGTACGCGTTAGGGTGAGGGTAGTTATTAAACCTATCCCACTCTCTATATACCCCTTAGCACGTAAAGCAATATTATTTGGGGGTCCAGCCATGGAGAAGAGTTTAGACACTAGGAGAAGATAAGGAACACACCCATTCTCAAGAAATCACATTAGGATTCTCTTTTTAACCTGTTCCTTAAAACACTAGTGCTTAGGAAATCTATTGGAGACAGAAGCAGTCAAGGGTAGCTTAGGGTTAGGGTTAGGGTGAGGGTGAGGGTTAGGGTACGGCTTAGGGTACGGGTTCGGGGAGGGGTTCGGGTAGGGCGTAGGGTATGGTTTAGGGTTAGGGTTAGGGTTAGTGTTAGGGTTAGGGCTCGGTTTAGGGTACGGGTTAGGATTAGGGTACGCGTTAGTGTTAGGGTAGGGGTTAGGGTAAGGGTACGCGATAGGGTGAGGTTAGTTATTAAACCTATCACACTCTCTAGATACCCCTTAGCACGTAAAGGAATATTATTTGGGGGTCCAGCCATGGAGAAGAGTTTAGACACTAGGAGAAGATAAGGAACACACCCATTATCACGAAATCACATTAGGATTCTCTTTTTAACCTGTTCCTTAAAACACTAGTGCTTAGGAAATCTATTGGTGGCAGAAGCACTCAAGGGTAGCTTAGGGTTAGGGTTAGGGTTAGGGTGAGGGTTAGGGTACGGCTTAGGGTACGGGTTCGGGTAGGGCGTAGGGTATGGGTTAGGGTTAGGGTTAGGGTTAGTGTTAGGGTTAGGGCTCGGTTTAGGGTACGGGTTAGGATTAGGGTACGCGTTAGGGTTAGGGTAGGGGTTAGGGTTAGGGTACGCGTTAGGGTGAGGGTAGTTATTAAACCTATCACACTCTGTAGATACCCCTTAGCACGTAAAGGAATATTATTTGGGGGTCCAGCCATGGAGAAGAGTTTAGACACGAGGAGAAGATAAGGAACACACCCATTATCAAGAAATCACATTAGTTTTCTCTTTTTAACCTGTTCCTTAAAACACTAGTGCTTAGGAAATCTATTGGAGGCAGAAGCAGTCAAGGGTAGCTTAGGGTTAGGGTTAGGGTTAGGGTACGGCTTAGGGTACGGGTTCGGGGAGGGGTTCGGGTAGGGCGTAGGGTATGGGTTAGGGTTACGGTTAGGGCTAGTGTTAGGGTTAGGGCTCGGTTTAGGGCACGGGTTAGGATTAGGGTACGCGTTAGTGTTAGGGTAGGGGTTAGGGTTATGGTACGCACTAGGGTGAGGGTAGTTATTAAACCTATCCCACTCTCTAGATACCCCTTAGCACGTAAAGAATATTATTTGGGGGTCCAGCCATGGAGAAGAACTTAGACACTAGGAGAAGATAAGGAACACACCCATTATCAACAAATCACTTTAGGATTCTCTATTTAACCTGTTCCTTAAAACACTAGTGCTTAGGAAATCTATTGGAGGCAGAAGCAGTCAAGGGTAGCTTAGGGTTAGGGTTAGGGTTAGGGTGAGGGTTAGGGTACGGCTTAGGGTACGGGTTCGGGGAGGGGTTCGGGTAGGGCGTAGGGTATGGGTTAGGGTTAGGGTTAGCGCTAGTGTTAGGGTTAGGGCTCGGTTTAGGGAACGGGTTAGGATTAGGGTACGCATTAGGGTTAGGGTAGGGGTTAGTGTTAGGGTACGCGTTAGGGTTAGGGTTAGGGTTAGGGCTCGGTTTAGGGTAAGGGTTAGGATTAGTGTACGCCTTAGTGTTAGGGTAGGGGTTAGGGTTAGGGTACGCGATAGTGTGAGGTTAGTTATTAAACCTATCCCACTCTCTAGATACCCCTTAGCACGTAAAGGAATATTATTTGGGGGTCCAGCCATGGAGAAGAGTTTAGACACGAGGAGAAGATAAGGAACACACCCAGTATCACGAAATCACATCAGGATTCTCTTTTTAACCTGTTCGTTAAAACACTAGTGCTTAGGAAATCTATTGGAGGCAGAAGCAGTCAAGGGTAGCTTAGGGTTAGGGTTAGGGTTAGGGTGACGGTTAGGGTACGGCTTAGGGTACGGGTACGGGGAGGGGTTCGGGTAGGGCGTAGGGTATGGGTTAGGGTTAGGGTTAGGGTTAGTGTTACGGTTAGGGCTCGGTTTAGGGTACGGGTTAGGATTAGGGTACGCGTTAGGGTTAGGGTAGGTGTTAGGGTTAGGGTATGCGTTAGGGTGAGGGTAGTTATTAAACCTATCCCACTCTCTAGATACCCCCTAGCACGTAAAGGAATATTATTTGGGGGTCCAGCCATGGAGAAGTGTTTAGACACTAGGAGAAGATAAGGAACACACCCATTATCACGAAATCACATTAGGATCCTCCTTTTAACCTGTTCCTTAAAACACTAGTGCTTAGGAAATCTATTGGAGGCAGAAGCAGTCAAGGGTAGCTTAGGGTTAGGGTTAGGGTTAGGGTGAGGGTTAGGGTATGGCTTAGGGTACGGGTTTCGGGGAGGGGTTCGTGTAGGGCGTAGGGTATGGGTTAGGGTTAGGGTTAGTGTTAGGGTTCGGCCTCGGTTTAGGGTACGGGTTAGGATTAGGGTACGCGTTAGTGTTAGGGTAGGGGTTAGGGTTATGGTACGCACTAGGGTGAGGGTAGTTATTAAACCTATCCCACTCTCTAGATACCCCTGAGCACGTAAAGGAATATTATTTGGGGGTCCAGCCATGGAGAAGAGTTTAGACACTAGGAGAAGATAAGGAACACACCCATTATCAAGAAATCACATTAGGATTCTCTTTTTAACCTGTTCCTTAAAACACTAGTGCTTAGGAAATCTATTGGAGGCAGAAGCAGTCAAGAGTAGCTTAGGGTTAGGGTTAGGGTTAGGGTGAGGGTTAGGGTATGGCTTAGGGTACGGGTTCGGGTAGGGCGTAGGGTATGGTTTAGGGTTAGGGTTAGGGTTAGTGTTAGGGTTAGGGCTCGGTTTAGGGTATGGGTTAGGATTACGGTACGCGTTAGGGTTAGGGTAGGGGTTAGGGTTAGGATATGCGATAGGGTGAGGTTACTTATTAAACCTATCCCACTCTCTAGATACCCCTTAGCACGTAAAGGAATATTATTTGGGGGTCCAGCCATGGAGAAGAGTTTAGACACTAGGAGAAGATAAGGAACACACCCATTATCAAGAAATCACATTAGGATTCTCTTTTTAACCTGTTCCTTAAAACACTAGTGCTTAGGAAATCTATTGGAGGCAGAAGCAGTCAAGAGTAGCTTAGGGTTAGGGTTAGGGTTAGGGTGAGGTTTAGGGTATGGCTTAGGGTACGGGTTCGGGTAGGGCGTAGGGTATGGGTTAGGGTTAGGGTTAGTGTTAGGGTTCGGGCTCGGTTTAGGGTACGGGTTAGGATTAGGGTACGCGTTAGTGTTAGGGTAGGGGTTAGGGTTATGGTACGCACTAGGGTGAGGGTAGTTATTAAACCTATCCCACTCTCTAGATACCCCTTAGCACGTAAAGGAATATTATTTGGGGGTCCAGCCATGGAGAAGAGTTTAGACACTAGGAGAAGATAAGGAACACACCCATTATCAAGAAATCACATTAGGATTCTCTTTTTAACCTGTTCCTTAAAACACTAGTGCTTAGGAAATCTATTGGAGGCAGAAGCAATCAAGGGTAGCTTAGGGTTAGGGTTAGAGTTAGGGTGAGGGTTAGGGTACGGCTTAGGGTACGGGTTCGGGGAGGGGTTTGGGTAGGGCATAGGGTATGGGTTAGGGTTAGGGTTAGGGTTAGTGTTACTGTTAGGGCTCGGTTTAGGGTACGGTTTAGGATTACGGTACGCGTTATGGTTAGGGTAGCGGTTAGGGTTAGGGTACGCTTTAGGGTGAGGTTAGTTATTAAACCTATCCCACTCTCTAGATACCCCTTAGCACGTAAAGGAATATTATTTGGGGGTCCAGCCATGGAGAAGAGCTTAGACACTAGGAGAAGATAAGGAACACACCCATTATCAAGAAATCACATTAGGATTCTCTTTTTAACCTGTTCCTTAAAACACTAGTGCTTAGGAAATCTATTGGAGGCAGAAGCAGTCAAGGGTAACTTAGGGTTAGGGCTAGGTTTAGGGTGAGGGTTAGGGTACGGCTTAGGGTACGGGTTCGGGGAGGGGTTCGGGTAGGGCGTAGGGTATGGGTTAGGGTTAGGGTTAGCGCTAGTGTTAGGGTTAGGGCTCGGTTTAGGGTACGGGTTAGGATTAGGGTACGCATTAGGGTTACGGTAGGGGTTAGGGTTAGGGTACGCGTTAGGGTTAGGGTTAGGGTTAGGGCTCGGTTTAGGGTAAGGGTTAGGATTAGGGTACGCGTTAGTGTTAGGGTAGGGGTTAGGGTTAGGTTACGCGATAGTGTGAGGTTAGTTATTAAACCTATCCCACTCTCTAGATACCCCTTAGCACGTAAAGGAATATTATTTGGGGGTCCAGCCATGGAGAAGAGTTTAGACACGAGGAGAAGATAAGGAACACACCCATTATCAAGAAATCACATTAGGATTCTCTTTTTAACCTGTTCCTTAAAACACTAGTGCTTAGGAAATCTATTGGAGGCAGAAGCAGTCAAGGGTAGCTTAGGGTTAGGGTTAGGGTTAGGGTATGGCTTAGGGTACGGGTTCGGGGAGGGGTTCGGGTAGGGCGTAGTGTATGGGTTAGGGTTAGCGTTAGGGTTAGTGTTAGGGTTAGGGCTCGGTTTAGGGTACGGGTTAGGATTAGGGTACGCGTTAGGGGTAGGGTAGGGGTTAGGGTTAGGATATGCGATAGGGTGAGGTTACTTATTAAACCTATCCCACTCTCTAGATACCCCTTAGCACGTAAAGGAATATTATTTGGGGGTCCAGCCATGGAGAAGAGTTTAGACACTAGGAGAAGATAAGGAACACACCCATTATCAAGAAATCACATTAGGATTCTCTTTTTAATCTGTTCCTTAAAACACTGGTGCTTAGGAAATCTATTGGAGGCAGAAGCAGTCAAGAGTAGCTTAGGGTTAGGGTGAGGGTTAGGGTGAGGGTTAGGGTATGGCTTAGGGTACGGGTTCGGGTAGGGCGTAGGGTATGGGTTAGGGTTAGGGTTAGGGTCAGTGTTAGGGTTAGGGCTCGGTTTAGGGTACCGGTGAGGATTAGGGTACGCTTTAGGGTTAGGGTAGGGGTTAGGGTTAGCGTACGCGTTAGGGTGAGGGTAGTTATTAAACCTATCACACTCTCTAGATGCCCCTTAGCACGTAAAGGAATATTATTTGGGGGTCCAGCCATGGAGAAGAGTTTAGACACGAGGAGAAGATAAGGAACACACCCATTATCAAGAAATCACATTAGGATTCTCTTTTTAACCTGTTCCTTAAAACACTAGTGCTTAGGAAATCTATTGGAGGCAGAAGCAGTCAAGGGTAGCTTAGGGTTAGGTTTAGGGTTAGGGTACGGCTTAGGGTACGGGTTCGGGGAGGGGTTCGGGTAGGGCGTAGGGTATGGGTTAGGGTTAGGGTTAGGGTAAGTGTTAGGGTTAGGGCTCGGTTTAGGGTACGGGTTAGGATTAGGGTATGCGTTAGGGTTAGGGTAGGTGTTAGGGTTAGGGTACGCATTAGGGTGAGGGTAGTTATTAAACCTATCCCACTCTCTAGATACCCCCTAGCACGTAAAGGAATATTATTTGGGGGTCCAGCCATGGAGAAGTTTTTAGACACTAGGAAAATATAAGGAACACACCCATTATCACGAAATCACATTAGGATTCTCTTTTTAACCTGTTCCTTAAAACACTAGTGCTTAGGAAATCAATTGGAGGCAGAAGCAGTCAAGGGTAGCTTAGGGTTAGGGTTAGGGTTAGGGTTAGGGTTAGGGTTAGGGTTAGGGTTCGGGCTCGGTTTAGGGTACGGGTTAGGATTAGGGTACGCGTTAGTGTTAGGGTAGGGGTTAGGGTTATGGTACGCACTAGGGTGAGGGTAGTTATTAAACCTATCCCACTCTCTAGATACCCCTGAGCACGTAAAGGAATATTATTTGGGGGTCCAGCCATGGAGAAGAGTTTAGACACTAGGAGAAGATAAGGAACACACCCATTATCAAGAAATCACATTAGGATTCTCTTTTTAACCTGTTCCTTAAAACACTAGTGCTTAGGAAATCTATTGGAGGCAGAAGCAGTCAAGAGTAGCTTAGGGTTAGGGTTAGGGTTAGGGTGAGGGTTAGGGTATGGCTTAGGGTACGGGTTCGGGTAGGGCGTAGGGTATGGTTTAGGGTTAGGGTTAGGGTTAGTGTTAGGGTTAGGGCTCGGTTTAGGGTATGGGTTAGGATTACGGTACGCGTTAGGGTTAGGGTAGGGGTTAGGGTTAGGATATGCGATAGGGTGAGGTTACTTATTAAACCTATCCCACTCTCTAGATACCCCTTAGCACGTAAAGGAATATTATTTGGGGGTCCAGCCATGGAGAAGAGTTTAGACACTAGGAGAAGATAAGGAACACACCCATTATCAAGAAATCACATTAGGATTCTCTTTTTAACCTGTTCCTTAAAACACTAGTGCTTAGGAAATCTATTGGAGGCAGAAGCAGTCAAGAGTAGCTTAGGGTTAGGGTTAGGGTTAGGGTGAGGTTTAGGGTATGGCTTAGGGTACGGGTTCGGGTAGGGCGTAGGGTATGGGTTAGGGTTAGGGTTAGTGTTAGGGTTCGGGCTCGGTTTAGGGTACGGGTTAGGATTAGGGTACGCGTTAGTGTTAGGGTAGGGGTTAGGGTTATGGTACGCACTAGGGTGAGGGTAGTTATTAAACCTATCCCACTCTCTAGATACCCCTTAGCACGTAAAGGAATATTATTTGGGGGTCCAGCCATGGAGAAGAGTTTAGACACTAGGAGAAGATAAGGAACACACCCATTATCAAGAAATCACATTAGGATTCTCTTTTTAACCTGTTCCTTAAAACACTAGTGCTTAGGAAATCTATTGGAGGCAGAAGCAATCAAGGGTAGCTTAGGGTTAGGGTTAGAGTTAGGGTGAGGGTTAGGGTACGGCTTAGGGTACGGGTTCGGGGAGGGGTTTGGGTAGGGCATAGGGTATGGGTTAGGGTTAGGGTTAGGGTTAGTGTTACTGTTAGGGCTCGGTTTAGGGTACGGTTTAGGATTACGGTACGCGTTATGGTTAGGGTAGCGGTTAGGGTTAGGGTACGCTTTAGGGTGAGGTTAGTTATTAAACCTATCCCACTCTCTAGATACCCCTTAGCACGTAAAGGAATATTATTTGGGGGTCCAGCCATGGAGAAGAGCTTAGACACTAGGAGAAGATAAGGAACACACCCATTATCAAGAAATCACATTAGGATTCTCTTTTTAACCTGTTCCTTAAAACACTAGTGCTTAGGAAATCTATTGGAGGCAGAAGCAGTCAAGGGTAACTTAGGGTTAGGGCTAGGTTTAGGGTGAGGGTTAGGGTACGGCTTAGGGTACGGGTTCGGGGAGGGGTTCGGGTAGGGCGTAGGGTATGGGTTAGGGTTAGGGTTAGCGCTAGTGTTAGGGTTAGGGCTCGGTTTAGGGTACGGGTTAGGATTAGGGTACGCATTAGGGTTACGGTAGGGGTTAGGGTTAGGGTACGCGTTAGGGTTAGGGTTAGGGTTAGGGCTCGGTTTAGGGTAAGGGTTAGGATTAGGGTACGCGTTAGTGTTAGGGTAGGGGTTAGGGTTAGGGTACGCGATAGTGTGAGGTTAGTTATTAAACCTATCCCACTCTCTAGATACCCCTTAGCACGTAAAGGAATATTATTTGGGGGTCCAGCCATGGAGAAGAGTTTAGACACGAGGAGAAGATAAGGAACACACCCATTATCAAGAAATCACATTAGGATTCTCTTTTTAACCTGTTCCTTAAAACACTAGTGCTTAGGAAATCTATTGGAGGCAGAAGCAGTCAAGGGTAGCTTAGGGTTAGGGTTAGGGTTAGGGTATGGCTTAGGGTACGGGTTCGGGGAGGGGTTCGGGTAGGGCGTAGTGTATGGGTTAGGGTTAGCGTTAGGGTTAGTGTTAGGGTTAGGGCTCGGTTTAGGGTACGGGTTAGGATTAGGGTACGCGTTAGGGGTAGGGTAGGGGTTAGGGTTAGGATATGCGATAGGGTGAGGTTACTTATTAAACCTATCCCACTCTCTAGATACCCCTTAGCACGTAAAGGAATATTATTTGGGGGTCCAGCCATGGAGAAGAGTTTAGACACTAGGAGAAGATAAGGAACACACCCATTATCAAGAAATCACATTAGGATTCTCTTTTTAACCTGTTCCTTAAAACACTGGTGCTTAGGAAATCTATTGGAGGCAGAAGCAGTCAAGAGTAGCTTAGGGTTAGGGTGAGGGTTAGGGTGAGGGTTAGGGTATGGCTTAGGGTACGGGTTCGGGTAGGGCGTAGGGTATGGGTTAGGGTTAGGGTTAGGGTCAGTGTTAGGGTTAGGGCTCGGTTTAGGGTACCGGTGAGGATTAGGGTACGCTTTAGGGTTAGGGTAGGGGTTAGGGTTAGCGTACGCGTTAGGGTGAGGGTAGTTATTAAACCTATCACACTCTCTAGATGCCCCTTAGCACGTAAAGGAATATTATTTGGGGGTCCAGCCATGGAGAAGAGTTTAGACACGAGGAGAAGATAAGGAACACACCCATTATCAAGAAATCACATTAGGATTCTCTTTTTAACCTGTTCCTTAAAACACTAGTGCTTAGGAAATCTATTGGAGGCAGAAGCAGTCAAGGGTAGCTTAGGGTTAGGTTTAGGGTTAGGGTACGGCTTAGGGTACGGGTTCGGGGAGGGGTTCGGGTAGGGCGTAGGGTATGGGTTAGGGTTAGGGTTAGGGTAAGTGTTAGGGTTAGGGCTCGGTTTAGGGTACGGGTTAGGATTAGGGTATGCGTTAGGGTTAGGGTAGGTGTTAGGGTTAGGGTACGCATTAGGGTGAGGGTAGTTATTAAACCTATCCCACTCTCTAGATACCCCCTAGCACGTAAAGGAATATTATTTGGGGGTCCAGCCATGGAGAAGTTTTTAGACACTAGGAAAATATAAGGAACACACCCATTATCACGAAATCACATTAGGATTCTCTTTTTAACCTGTTCCTTAAAACACTAGTGCTTAGGAAATCAATTGGAGGCAGAAGCAGTCAAGGGTAGCTTAGGGTTAGGGTTAGGGTTAGGGTTAGGGTTAGGGTTAGGGTTAGGGTTAGGGTTCGGGCTCGGTTTAGGGTACGGGTTAGGATTAGGGTACGCGTTAGTGTTAGGGTAGGGGTTAGGGTTATGGTACGCACTAGGGTGAGGGTAGTTATTAAACCTATCCCACTCTCTAGATACCCCTGAGCACGTAAAGGAATATTATTTGGGGTCCAGCCATGGAGAAGAGTTTAGACACTAGGAGAAGATAAGGAACACACCCATTATCAAGAAATCACATTAGGATTCTCTTTTTAACCTGTTCCTTAAAACACTAGTGCTTAGGAAATCTATTGGAGGCAGAAGCAGTCAAGAGTAGCTTAGGGTTAGGGTTAGGGTTAGGGTGAGGGTTAGGGTATGGCTTAGGGTACGGGTTCGGGTAGGGCGTAGGGTATGGTTTAGGGTTAGGGTTAGGGTTAGTGTTAGGGTTAGGGCTCGGTTTAGGGTATGGGTTAGGATTACGGTACGCGTTAGGGTTAGGGTAGGGGTTAGGGTTAGGATATGCGATAGGGTGAGGTTACTTATTAAACCTATCCCACTCTCTAGATACCCCTTAGCACGTAAAGGAATATTATTTGTGGGTCCAGCCATGGAGAAGAGTTTAGACACTAGGAGAAGATAAGGAACACACCCATTATCAAGAAATCACATTAGGATTCTCTTTTTAACCTGTTCCTTAAAACACTAGTGCTTAGGAAATCTATTGGAGGCAGAAGCAGTCAAGAGTAGCTTAGGGTTAGGGTTAGGGTTAGGGTGAGGTTTAGGGTATGGCTTAGGGTACGGGTTCGGGTAGGGCGTAGGGTATGGGTTAGGGTTAGGGTTAGTGTTAGGGTTCGGGCTCGGTTTAGGGTACGGGTTAGGATTAGGGTACGCGTTAGTGTTAGGGTAGGGGTTAGGGTTAGGTTACGCGATAGTGTGAGGTTAGTTATTAAACCTATCCCACTCTCTAGATACCCCTTAGCACGTAAAGGAATATTATTTGGGGGTCCAGCCATGGAGAAGAGTTTAGACACGAGGAGAAGATAAGGAACACACCCATTATCAAGAAATCACATTAGGATTCTCTTTTTAACCTGTTCCTTAAAACACTAGTGCTTAGGAAATCTATTGGAGGCAGAAGCAGTCAAGGGTAGCTTAGGGTTAGGGTTAGGGTTAGGGTATGGCTTAGGGTACGGGTTCGGGGAGGGGTTCGGGTAGGGCGTAGTGTATGGGTTAGGGTTAGCGTTAGGGTTAGTGTTAGGGTTAGGGCTCGGTTTAGGGTACGGGTTAGGATTAGGGTACGCGTTAGGGGTAGGGTAGGGGTTAGGGTTAGGATATGCGATAGGGTGAGGTTACTTATTAAACCTATCCCACTCTCTAGATACCCCTTAGCACGTAAAGGAATATTATTTGGGGGTCCAGCCATGGAGAAGAGTTTAGACACTAGGAGAAGATAAGGAACACACCCATTATCAAGAAATCACATTAGGATTCTCTTTTTAACCTGTTCCTTAAAACACTGGTGCTTAGGAAATCTATTTGAGGCAGAAGCAGTCAAGAGTAGCTTAGGGTTAGGGTGAGGGTTAGGGTGAGGGTTAGGGTATGGCTTAGGGTACGGGTTCGGGTAGGGCGTAGGGTATGGGTTAGGGTTAGGGTTAGGGTCAGTGTTAGGGTTAGGGCTCGGTTTAGGGTACCGGTGAGGATTAGGGTACGCTTTAGGGTTAGGGTAGGGGTTAGGGTTAGCGTACGCGTTAGGGTGAGGGTAGTTATTAAACCTATCACACTCTCTAGATGCCCCTTAGCACGTAAAGGAATATTATTTGGGGGTCCAGCCATGGAGAAGAGTTTAGACACGAGGAGAAGATAAGGAACACACCCATTATCAAGAAATCACATTAGGATTCTCTTTTTAACCTGTTCCTTAAAACACTAGTGCTTAGGAAATCTATTGGAGGCAGAAGCAGTCAAGGGTAGCTTAGGGTTAGGTTTAGGGTTAGGGTACGGCTTAGGGTACGGGTTCGGGGAGGGGTTCGGGTAGGGCGTAGTGTATGGGTTAGGGTTAGGGTTAGGGTAAGTGTTAGGGTTAGGGCTCGGTTTAGGGTACGGGTTAGGATTAGGGTATGCGTTAGGGTTAGGGTAGGTGTTAGGGTTAGGGTACGCATTAGGGTGAGGGTAGTTATTAAACCTATCCCACTCTCTAGATACCCCCTAGCACGTAAAGGAATATTATTTGGGGGTCCAGCCATGGAGAAGTTTTTAGACACTAGGAAAATATAAGGAACACACCCATTATCACGAAATCACATTAGGATTCTCTTTTTAACCTGTTCCTTAAAACACTAGTGCTTAGGAAATCAATTGGAGGCAGAAGCAGTCAAGGGTAGCTTAGGGTTAGGGTTAGGGTTAGGGTTAGGGTTAGGGTTAGGGTTAGGGTTCGGGCTCGGTTTAGGGTACGGGTTAGGATTAGGGTACGCGTTAGTGTTAGGGTAGGGGTTAGGGTTATGGTACGCACTAGGGTGAGGGTAGTTATTAAACCTATCCCACTCTCTAGATACCCCTGAGCACGTAAAGGAATATTATTTGGGGGTCCAGCCATGGAGAAGAGTTTAGACACTAGGAGAAGATAAGGAACACACCCATTATCAAGAAATCACATTAGGATTCTCTTTTTAACCTGTTCCTTAAAACACTAGTGCTTAGGAAATCTATTGGAGGCAGAAGCAGTCAAGAGTAGCTTAGGGTTAGGGTTAGGGTTAGGGTGAGGGTTAGGGTATGGCTTAGGGTACGGGTTCGGGTAGGGCGTAGGGTATGGTTTAGGGTTAGGGTTAGGGTTAGTGTTAGGGTTAGGGCTCGGTTTAGGGTATGGGTTAGGATTACGGTACGCGTTAGGGTTAGGGTAGGGGTTAGGGTTAGGATATGCGATAGGGTGAGGTTACTTATTAAACCTATCCCACTCTCTAGATACCCCTTAGCACGTAAAGGAATATTATTTGGGGGTCCAGCCATGGAGAAGAGTTTAGACACTAGGAGAAGATAAGGAACACACCCATTATCAAGAAATCACATTAGGATTCTCTTTTTAACCTGTTCCTTAAAACACTAGTGCTTAGGAAATCTATTGGAGGCAGAAGCAGTCAAGAGTAGCTTAGGGTTAGGGTTAGGGTTAGGGTGAGGTTTAGGGTATGGCTTAGGGTACGGGTTCGGGTAGGGCGTAGGGTATGGGTTAGGGTTAGGGTTAGTGTTAGGGTTCGGGCTCGGTTTAGGGTACGGGTTAGGATTAGGGTACGCGTTAGTGTTAGGGTAGGGGTTAGGGTTATGGTACGCACTAGGGTGAGGGTAGTTATTAAACCTATCCCACTCTCTAGATACCCCTTAGCACGTAAAGGAATATTATTTGGGGGTCCAGCCATGGAGAAGAGTTTAGACACTAGGAGAAGATAAGGAACACACCCATTATCAAGAAATCACATTAGGATTCTCTTTTTAACCTGTTCCTTAAAACACTAGTGCTTAGGAAATCTATTGGAGGCAGAAGCAATCAAGGGTAGCTTAGGGTTAGGGTTAGAGTTAGGGTGAGGGTTAGGGTACGGCTTAGGGTACGGGTTCGGGGAGGGGTTTGGGTAGGGCATAGGGTATGGGTTAGGGTTAGGGTTAGGGTTAGTGTTAGGGTTAGGGCTCGGTTTAGGGTACGGGTTAGGATTAGGGTACGCATTAGGGTTACGGTAGGGGTTAGGGTTAGGGTACGCGTTAGGGTTAGGGTTAGGGTTAGGGCTCGGTTTAGGGTAAGGGTTAGGATTAGGGTACGCGTTAGTGTTACGGTAGGGGTTAGGGTTAGGTTACGCGATAGTGTGAGGTTAGTTATTAAACCTATCCCACTCTCTAGATACCCCTTAGCACGTAAAGGAATATTATTTGGGGGTCCAGCCATGGAGAAGAGTTTAGACACGAGGAGAAGATAAGGAACACACCCATTATCAAGAAATCACATTAGGATTCTCTTTTTAACCTGTTCCTTAAAACACTAGTGCTTAGGAAATCTACTGGAGGCAGAAGCAGTCAAGGGTAGCTTAGGGTTAGGGTTAGTGTTAGGGTATGGCTTAGGGTACGGGTTCGGGGAGGGGTTCGGGTAGGGCGTAGTGTATGGGTTAGGGTTAGGGTTAGGGTTAGTGTTAGGGTTCGGGCTCGGTTTAGGGTACGGGTTAGGATTAGGGTACGCGTTAGTGTTAGGGTAGGGGTTAGGGTTATGGTACGCACTAGGGTGAGGGTAGTTATTAAACCTATCCCACTCTCTAGATACCCCTTAGCACGTAAAGGATTATTATTTGGGGGTCCAGCCATGGAGAAGAGTTTAGACACTAGGAGAAGATAAGGAACACACCCATTATCAAGAAATCACATTAGGATTCTCTTTTTAACCTGTTCCTTAAAACACTAGTGCTTAGGAAATCTATTGGAGGCAGAAGCAATCAAGGGTAGCTTAGGGTTAGGGTTAGAGTTAGGGTGAGGGTTAGGGTACGGCTTAGGGTACGGGTTCGGGGAGGGGTTTGGGTAGGGCGTAGGGTATGGGTTAGGGTTAGGGTTAGGGTTAGTGTTAGTGTTAGGGCTCGGTTTAGGGTACGGGTTAGGAATTAGGGTACGCGTTATGGTTAGGGTAGCGGTTAGGGTTAGGGTACGCTTTAGGGTGAGAGTAGTTATTAAACCTATCCCACTCTCTAGATACCCCTTAGCACGTAAAGGAATATTATTTGGGGGTCCAGCCATGGAGAAGAGCTTAGACACTAGGAGAAGATAAGGAACACACCCATTATCAAGAAATCACATTAGGATTCTCTTTTTAACCTGTTCCTTAAAACACTAGTGCTTAGGAAATCTATTGGAGGTAGAAGCAGTCAAGGGTAACTTAGGGTTAGGGCTAGGTTTAGGGTGAGGGTTAGGGTACGGCTTAGGGTACGGGTTCGGGGAGGGGTTCGGGTAGGGCGTAGGGTATGGGTTAGGGTTAGGGTTAGCGCTAGTGTTAGGGTTAGGGCTCGGTTTAGGGTACGGGTTAGGATTAGGGTACGCATTAGGGTTAGGGTAGGGGTTAGGGTTAGGGTACGCGTTAGGGTTAGGGTTAGGGTTAGGGCTCGGTTTAGGGTAAGGTTTAGGATTAGGGTACGCGTTAGTGTTAGGGTAGGGGTTAGGGTTAGGGTACGCGATAGTGTGAGGTTAGTTATTAAACCTATCCCACTCTCTAGATACCCCTTAGCACGTAAAGGAATATTATTTGGGGGTCCAGCCATGGAGAAGAGTTTAGACACGAGGAGAAGATAAGGAACACACCCATTATCAAGAAATCACATTAGGATTCTCTTTTTAACCTGTTCCTTAAAACACTAGTGCTTAGGAAATCTATTGGAGGCAGAAGCAGTCAAGGGTAGCTTAGGGTTAGGGTTAGGGTTAGGGTATGGCTTAGGGTACGGGTTCGGGGAGGGGTTCGGGTAGGGCGTAGTGTATGGGTTAGGGTTAGGGTTAGGGTTAGTGTTAGGGTTAGGGCTCGGTTTAGGGTACGGGTTAGGATTAGGGTACGCGTTAGGGTTAGGGTAGGGGTTAGGGTTAGGGTATGCGATAGGGTGAGGTTACTTATTAAACCTATCCCACTCTCTAGATACCCCTTAGCACGTAAAGGAATATTATTTGGGGGTCCAGCCATGGAGAAGAGTTTAGACACTAGGAGAAGATAAGGAACACACCCATTATCAAGAAATCACATTAGGATTCTCTTTTTAACCTGTTCCTTAAAACACTAGTGCTTAGGAAATCTATTGGAGGCAGAAGCAGTCAAGAGTAGCTTAGGGTTAGGGTTAGGGTTAGGGTGAGGGTTAGGGTATGGCTTAGGGTACGGGTTCGGGTAGGGCGTAGGGTATGGGTTAGGGTTAGGGTTAGGGTTAGTGTTAGGGTTAGGGCTCGGTTTAGGGTACGGGTTAGGATTTGGGTACGCGTTAGGGTTAGGGTAGGGGTTAGGGTTAGCGTACGCGTTAGGGTGAGGGTAGTTATTAAACCTATCCCACTCTCTAGATACCCCTTAGCACGTAAAGGAATATTATTTGGGGGTCCAGCCATGGAGAAGAGCTTAGACACGAGGAGAAGACAAGGAACACACCCATTATCAAGAAATCACATTAGGATTCTCTTTTTAACATGTTCCTTAAAACACTAGTGCTTAGGAAATCTATTGGAGGCAGAAGCCATCAAGGGTAGCTTAGGGTTAGGGTTAGGGTTAGGGTGAGGGTTAGGGTACGGCTTAGGGTACGGGTTCGGGGAGGTGTTCGGGTAGGGCGTAGGGTATGGGTTAGGGTTAGGGTTAGGGCTAGTGTTAGGGTTAGGGCTCGGTTTAGGGTACGGGTTAGGATTAGGGTATGCGTTAGGGTTAGGGTAGTTATTAAACCTATCCCACTCTCTAGATACCCCTTAGCACGTAAAGGAATATTATTTGGGGGTCCAGCCATGGAGAAGAGTTTAGACACGAGGAGAAGATAAGGAACACACCCATTATCAAGAAATCACATTAGGATTCTCTTTTTAACCTGTTCCTTAAAACACTAGTGCTTAGGAAATCTATTGGAGGCAGAAGCAGTCAAGGGTAGCTTAGGGTTAGGGTTAGGGTTAGGGTGAGGGTTAGGGTATGGCTTAGGGTACGGGTTTGGGGAGGGGTTCGGGTAGGGCGTAGGTTATGGGTTAGGGTTAGGGTTAGGGTTAGGGTTAGTGTTAGGGTTAGGGCTCGGTTTAGGGTTCGGGTTAGGATTAGGGTACGCGTTAAGGTTAGGGTAGGGGTTAGGGTTAGGGTACGCGTTAGGTTGACGGTAGTTATTAAACCTCTCCCTCTCTCTAGATACCCCTTAGCACGTAAAGGAATATTATTTGGGGGTCCAGCCATGGAGAAGAGTTTAGACACGAGGAGAAGATTAGGAACACACCCATTATCAAGAAATCACATTAGGATTCTCTTTTTAACCTGTTCCTTAAAACACTAGTGCTTAGGAAATCTATTGGATGCAGAAGCAGTCAAGGGTAGCTTAGGGTTAGTGTTAGGGTTAGGGTGAGGGTTAGGGTACGGCTTGGGCTACGGGTTCGGGGAGGAGTTTGGGTAGGGCGTAGGGTATGGGTTAGGGTTAGGGTTAGGGGTAGTGTTAGGGTTAGGGCTCGGTTTAGGGTACGGGTTAGGATTAGGGTACGCGTTAGTGTTAGGGTAGGGGTTAGGGTTAGGTTACGCATTAGGGTGAGGGTAGTTATTAAACCTATCCCACTCTGTAGATACCCCTTAGCACGTAAAGGAATATTATTTGGGGGTCCAGCCATGGAGAAGAGTTTAGACACGAGGAGAAGATAAGGAACACACCCATTATCAAGAAATCACATTAGGATTCTCTTTTTAACCTGTTCCTTAAAACACTAGTGCTTAGGAAATCTATTGGAGGCAGAAGCAGTCAAGGGTATCTTAGGGTTAGGGTTAGGGTTAGGGTGAGGTTTAGGGTAAGGCTTAGGGTACGGGTTCGGGGAGGGGTTCGGGTAGGGCGTAGGGTATGGGTTAGGGTTAGGGTTAGTGTTAGGGTTAGGGCTTGGTTTAGGGTAAGGGTTAGGATTAGGGTACGCGTTAGTGTTAGGGTAGGGGTTAGGGTTAGGGTACGCGATAGTGTGAGGTTAGTTATTAAACCTATCCCACTCTCTAGATACCCCTTAGCACGTAAAGGAATATTATTTGGGTGTCCAGCCATGGAGAAGAGTTTAGACACGAGGAGAAGATAAGGAACACACCCATTCTCAAGAAATCACATTAGGATTCTCTTTTTAACCTGTTCCTTAAAACACTAGTGCTTAGGAAATCTATTGGAGACAGAAGCAGTCAAGGGTAGCTTAGGGTTAGGGTTAGGGTGAGGGTGAGGGTTAGGGTACGGCTTAGGGTACGGGTTCGGGGAGGGGTTCGGGTAGGGCGTAGGGTATGGTTTAGGGTTAGGGTTAGGGTTAGTGTTAGGGTTAGGGCTCGGTTTAGGGTACGGGTTAGGATTAGGGTACGCGTTAGTGTTAGGGTAGGGGTTAGGGTAAGGGTACGCGATAGGGTGAGGTTAGTTATTAAACCTATCACACTCTCTAGATACCCCTTAGCACGTAAAGGAATATTATTTGGGGGTCCAGCCATGGAGAAGAGTTTAGACACTAGGAGAAGATAAGGAACACACCCATTATCACGAAATCACATTAGGATTCTCTTTTTAACCTGTTCCTTAAAACACTAGTGCTTAGGAAATCTATTGGTGGCAGAAGCACTCAAGGGTAGCTTAGGGTTAGGGTTAGGGTTAGGGTGAGGGTTAGGGTACGGCTTAGGGTACGGGTTCGGGTAGGGCGTAGGGTATGGGTTAGGGTTAGGGTTAGGGTTAGTGTTAGGGTTAGGGCTCGGTTTAGGGTACGGGTTAGGATTAGGGTACGCGTTAGGGTTAGGGTAGGGGTTAGGGTTAGGGTACGCGTTAGGGTGAGGGTAGTTATTAAACCTATCACACTCTGTAGATACCCCTTAGCACGTAAAGGAATATTATTTGGGGGTCCAGCCATGGAGAAGAGTTTAGACACGAGGAGAAAATAAGGAACACACCCATTATCAAGAAATCACATTAGTTTTCTCTTTTTAACCTGTTCCTTAAAACACTAGTGCTTAGGAAATCTATTGGAGGCAGAAGCAGTCAAGGGTAGCTTAGGGTTAGGGTTAGGGTTAGGGTACGGCTTAGGGTACGGGTTCGGGGAGGGGTTCGGGTAGGGCGTAGGGTATGGGTTAGGGTTACGGTTAGGGCTAGTGTTAGGGTTAGGGCTCGGTTTAGGGCACGGGTTAGGATTAGGGTACGCGTTAGTGTTAGGGTAGGGGTTAGGGTTATGGTACGCACTAGGGTGAGGGTAGTTATTAAACCTATCCCACTCTCTAGATACCCCTTAGCACGTAAAGAATATTATTTGGGGGTCCAGCCATGGAGAAGAACTTAGACACTAGGAGAAGATAAGGAACACACCCATTATCAACAAATCACTTTAGGATTCTCTATTTAACCTGTTCCTTAAAACACTAGTGCTTAGGAAATCTATTGGAGGCAGAAGCAGTCAAGGGTAGCTTAGGGTTAGGGTTAGGGTTAGGGTGAGGGTTAGGGTACGGCTTAGGGTACGGGTTCGGGGAGGGGTTCGGGTAGGGCGTAGGGTATGGGTTAGGGTTAGGGTTAGCGCTAGTGTTAGGGTTAGGGCTCGGTTTAGGGAACGGGTTAGGATTAGGGTACGCATTAGGGTTAGGGTAGGGGTTAGTGTTAGGGTACGCGTTAGGGTTAGGGTTAGGGTTAGGGCTCGGTTTAGGGTAAGGGTTAGGATTAGTGTACGCGTTAGTGTTAGGGTAGGGGTTAGGGTTAGGTTACGCTTTAGGGTGAGGTTAGTTATTAAACCTATCCTACTCTCTAGATACCCCTTAGCACGTAAAGGAATATTATTTGGGGGTCCAGCCATGGAGAAGAGTTTAGACACTAGGAGAAGATAAGGAGCACACCCATTATCAAGAAATCACATTAGGATTCTCTTTTTAACCTGTTCCTTAAAACACTAGTGCTTAGGAAATCTATTGGAGGCAGAAGCAGTCAAGGGTAGCTTAGTGTTAGGGTTAGAGTTAGGGTGAGGGTTAGGGTACGGCTTACGGTACGAGTTCGGGGAGGGGTTCGGGTAGGGCGTAGGGTATGGGTTAGGGTTAGGGTTAGGGTTAGTGTTAGTGTTAGGGCTCGGTTTAGGGTACGGGTTAGGATTAGGGTACGCGTTATGGTTAGGGTAGCGGTTAGGGTTAGGGTACGCTTTAGGGTGAGAGTAGTTATTAAACCTATCCCACTCTCTAGATACCCCTTAGCACGTAAAGGAATATTATTTGGGGGTCCAGCCATGGAGAAGAGCTTAGACACTAGGAGAAGATAAGGAACACACCCATTATCAAGAAATCACATTAGGATTCTCTTTTTAACCTGTTCCTTAAAACACTAGTGCTTAGGAAATCTATTGGAGGCAGAAGCAGTCAAGGGTAACTTAGGGTTAGGGTTAGGTTTAGGGTGAGGGTTAGGGTACGGCTTAGGGTACGGGTTCGGGGAGGGGTTCGGGTAGGGCGTAGGGTATGGGTTAGGGTTAGGGTTAGCGCTAGTGTTAGGGTTAGGGCTCGGTTTAGGGTACGGGTTAGGATTAGGGTACGCATTAGGGTTAGGGTAGGGGTTAGGGTTAGGGTACGCGTTAGGGTTAGGGTTAGGGTTAGGGCTCGGTTTAGGGTAAGGGTTAGGATTAGGGTACGCGTTAGTGTTAGGGTAGGGGTTAGGGTTAGGGTACGCGATAGTGTGAGGTTAGTTATTAAACCTATCCCACTCTCTAGATACCCCTTAGCACGTAAAGGAATATTATTTGGGGGTCCAGCCATGGAGAAGAGTTTAGACACGAGGAGAAGATAAGGAACACACCCATTATCAAGAAATCACATTAGGATTCTCTTTTTAACCTGTTCCTTAAAACACTAGTGCTTAGGAAATCTATTGGAGGCAGAAGCCGTCAAGGGTAGCTTAGGGTTAGGGTTAGGGTTAGGGTGAGGGTTAGGGTACGGCTTAGGGCACGGGTTCGGGGAGGGGTTCGGGTAGGGCGTAGTGTATGGGTTAGGGTTAGCGTTAGGGTTAGTGTTAGGGTTAGGGCTCGGTTTAGGGTACGGGTTAGGATTAGTGTACGCGTTAGGGGTAGGGTAGGGGTTAGGGTTAGGATATGCGATAGGGTGAGGTTACTTATTAAACCTATCCCACTCTCTAGATACCCCTTAGCACGTAAAGGAATATTATTTGGGGGTCCAGCCATGGAGAAGAGTTTAGACACTAGGAGAAGATAAGGAACACACCCATTATCAAGAAATCACATTAGGATTCTCTTTTTAACCTGTTCCTTAAAACACTGGTGCTTAGGAAATCTATTGGAGGCAGAAGCAGTCAAGAGTAGCTTAGGGTTAGGGTGAGGGTTAGGGTGAGGGTTAGGGTATGGCTTAGGGTACGGGTTCGGGTAGGGCGTAGGGTATGGGTTAGGGTTAGGGTTAGGGTCAGTGTTAGGGTTAGGGCTCGGTTTAGGGTACCGGTGAGGATTAGGGTACGCTTTAGGGTTAGGGTAGGGGTTAGGGTTAGCGTACGCGTTAGGGTGAGGGTAGTTATTAAACCTATCACACTCTCTAGATGCCCCTTAGCACGTAAAGGAATATTATTTGGGGGTCCAGCCATGGAGAAGAGTTTAGACACGAGGAGAAGATAAGGAACACACCCATTATCAAGAAATCACATTAGGATTCTCTTTTTAACCTGTTCCTTAAAACACTAGTGCTTAGGAAATCTATTGGAGGCAGAAGCAGTCAAGGGTAGCTTAGGGTTAGGTTTAGGGTTAGGGTACGGCTTAGGGTACGGGTTCGGGGAGGGGTTCGGGTAGGGCGTAGGGTATGGGTTAGGGTTAGGGTTAGGGTAAGTGTTAGGGTTAGGGCTCGGTTTAGGGTACGGGTTAGGATTAGGGTATGCGTTAGGGTTAGGGTAGGTGTTAGGGTTAGGGTACGCATTAGGGTGAGGGTAGTTATTAAACCTATCCCACTCTCTAGATACCCCCTAGCACGTAAAGGAATATTATTTGGGGGTCCAGCCATGGAGAAGTTTTTAGACACTAGGAAAATATAAGGAACACACCCATTATCACGAAATCACATTAGGATTCTCTTTTTAACCTGTTCCTTAAAACACTAGTGCTTAGGAAATCAATTGGAGGCAGAAGCAGTCAAGGGTAGCTTAGGGTTAGGGTTAGGGTTAGGGTTAGGGTTAGGGTTAGGGTTAGGGTTCGGGCTCGGTTTAGGGTACGGGTTAGGATTAGGGTACGCGTTAGTGTTAGGGTAGGGGTTAGGGTTATGGTACGCACTAGGGTGAGGGTAGTTATTAAACCTATCCCACTCTCTAGATACCCCTGAGCACGTAAAGGAATATTATTTGGGGGTCCAGCCATGGAGAAGAGTTTAGACACTAGGAGAAGATAAGGAACACACCCATTATCAAGAAATCACATTAGGATTCTCTTTTTAACCTGTTCCTTAAAACACTAGTGCTTAGGAAATCTATTGGAGGCAGAAGCAGTCAAGAGTAGCTTAGGGTTAGGGTTAGGGTTAGGGTGAGGGTTAGGGTATGGCTTAGGGTACGGGTTCGGGTAGCGCGTAGGGTATGGTTTAGGGTTAGGGTTAGGGTTAGTGTTAGGGTTAGGGCTCGGTTTAGGGTATGGGTTAGGATTACGGTACGCGTTAGGGTTAGGGTAGGGGTTAGGGTTAGGATATGCGATAGGGTGAGGTTACTTATTAAACCTATCCCACTCTCTAGATACCCCTTAGCACGTAAAGGAATATTATTTGGGGGTCCAGCCATGGAGAAGAGTTTAGACACTAGGAGAAGATAAGGAACACACCCATTATCAAGAAATCACATTAGGATTCTCTTTTTAACCTGTTCCTTAAAACACTAGTGCTTAGGAAATCTATTGGAGGCAGAAGCAGTCAAGAGTAGCTTAGGGTTAGGGTTAGGGTTAGGGTGAGGTTTAGGGTATGGCTTAGGGTACGGGTTCGGGTAGGGCGTAGGGTATGGGTTAGGGTTAGGGTTAGTGTTAGGGTTCGGGCTCGGTTTAGTTTACGGGTTAGGATTAGGGTACGCGTTAGTGTTAGGGTAGGGGTTAGGGTTATGGTACGCACTAGGGTGAGGGTAGTTATTAAACCTATCCCACTCTCTAGATACCCCTTAGCACGTAAAGGAATATTATTTGGGGGTCCAGCCATGGAGAAGAGTTTAGACACTAGGAGAAGATAAGGAACACACCCATTATCAAGAAATCACATTAGGATTCTCTTTTTAACCTGTTCCTTAAAACACTAGTGCTTAGGAAATCTATTGGAGGCAGAAGCAATCAAGGGTAGCTTAGGGTTAGGGTTAGAGTTAGGGTGAGGGTTAGGGTACGGCTTAGGGTACGGGTTCGGGGAGGGGTTTGGGTAGGGCATAGGGTATGGGTTAGGGTTAGGGTTAGGGTTAGTGTTACTGTTAGGGCTCGGTTTAGGGTACGGTTTAGGATTACGGTACGCGTTATGGTTAGGGTAGCGGTTAGGGTTAGGGTACGCTTTAGGGTGAGGTTAGTTATTAAACCTATCCCACTCTCTAGATACCCCTTAGCACGTAAAGGAATATTATTTGGGGGTCCAGCCATGGAGAAGAGCTTAGACACTAGGAGAAGATAAGGAACACACCCATTATCAAGAAATCACATTAGGATTCTCTTTTTAACCTGTTCCTTAAAACACTAGTGCTTAGGAAATCTATTGGAGGCAGAAGCAGTCAAGGGTAACTTAGGGTTAGGGCTAGGTTTAGGGTGAGGGTTAGGGTACGGCTTAGGGTACGGGTTCGGGGAGGGGTTCGGGTAGGGCGTAGGGTATGGGTTAGGGTTAGGGTTAGCGCTAGTGTTAGGGTTAGGGCTCGGTTTAGGGTACGGGTTAGGATTAGGGTACGCATTAGGGTTACGGTAGGGGTTAGGGTTAGGGTACGCGTTAGGGTTAGGGTTAGGGTTAGGGCTCGGTTTAGGGTAAGGGTTAGGATTAGGGTACGCGTTAGTGTTACGGTAGGGGTTAGGGTTAGGTTACGCGATAGTGTGAGGTTAGTTATTAAACCTATCCCACTCTCTAGATACCACTTAGCACGTAAAGGAATATTATTTGGGGGTCCAGCCATGGAGAAGAGTTTAGACACGAGGAGAAGATAAGGAACACACCCATTATCAAGAAATCACATTAGGATTCTCTTTTTAACCTGTTCCTTAAAACACTAGTGCTTAGGAAATCTACTGGAGGCAGAAGCAGTCAAGGGTAGCTTAGGGTTAGGGTTAGTGTTAGGGTATGGCTTAGGGTACGGGTTCGGGGAGGGGTTCGGGTAGGGCGTAGTGTATGGGTTAGGGTTAGGGTTAGGGTTAGTGTTAGGGTTCGGGCTCGGTTTAGGGTACGGGTTAGGATTAGGGTACGCGTTAGTGTTAGGGTAGGGGTTAGGGTTAGGGTACGCGTTAGGGTTAGGGTTAGGGTTAGGGCTCGGTTTAGGGTAAGGGTTAGGATTAGGGTACGCGTTAGTGTTACGGTAGGGGTTAGGGTTAGGGTACGCGATAGTGTGAGGTTAGTTATTAAACCTATCCCACTCTCTAGATACCCCTTAGCACGTAAAGGAATATTATTTGGGGGTCCAGCCATGGAGAAGAGTTTAGACACGAGGAGAAGATAAGGAACACACCCATTATCAAGAAATCACATTAGGATTCTCTTTTTAACCTGTTCCTTAAAACACTAGTGCTTAGGAAATCTATTGGAGGCAGAAGCAGTCAAGGGTAGCTTAGGGTTAGGGTTAGGGTTAGGGTACGGCTTAGGGTACGGGTTCGGGGAGGGGTTCGGGTAGGGCGTAGGGTATGGGTTAGGGTTAGGGTTAGGGTTAGTGTTAGGGGTAGGGCTCGGTTTAGGTTACGGGTTAGGAATAGGGTACGCATTAGAGTTAGGGTAGGGGTTAGGGTTAGGGTACGCGTTAGGGTGAGGGTAGTTATTAAACCTATCCCACTCTCTAGATACCCCTTAGCACGTAAAGGAATATTATTTGGGGGTTCAGCCATGGAGAAGAGTTTAGACACTAGGAGAAGATAAGGAACACACCCATTATCAAGAAATCACATTAGGATTCTCTTTTTAAACTGTTCCTTAAAACACTAGTGCTTAGGAAATCTATTGGAGGCAGAAGCAGTCAAGGGTAGCTTAGGGTTAGGGTTAGGGTTAGGGTTAGGGTTAGGGTACGGCTTAGGGCACGGGTTCGGGGAGGGGTTCGGGTAGGGCGTAGGGTATGGGTTAGGGTTACGGTTAGGGCTAGTGTTAGGGTTAGAGCTCGGTTTAGGGCACGGGTTAGGATTAGGGTACGCGTTAGTGTTAGGGTAGGGGTTAGGGTTATGGTACGCACTAGGGTGAGGGTAGTTATTAAACCTATCCCACTCTCTAGATACCCCTTAGCACGTAAAGAATATTATTTGGGGTTCCAGCCATGGAGAAGAGCTTAGACACTAGGAGAAGATAAGGAACACACCCATTATCAACAAATCACTTTAGGATTCTCTATTTAACCTGTTCCTTAAAACACTAGTGCTTAGGAAATCTATTGGAGGCAGAAGCAGTCAAGGGTAGCTTAGGGTTAGGGTTAGGTTTAGGGTGAGGGTTAGGGTACGGCTTAGGGTATGGGTTCGGGGAGGGGTTCGGGTAGGGCGTAGGGTATGGGTTAGGGTTAGGGTTAGTGTTAGGGTTCGGGCTCGGTTTAGGGTACGGGTTAGGATTAGGGTACGCGTTAGTGTTAGGGTAGGGGTTAGGGTTAGGTTACGCTTTAAGGTGAGGTTAGTTATTAAACCTATCCCACTCTCTAGATACCCCTTAGCACGTAAAGGAATATTATTTGGGGGTCCAGCCATGGAGAAGAGTTTAGACACTAGGAGAAGATAAGGAACACACCCATTATCAAGAAATCACATTAGGATTCTCTTTTTAACCTGTTCCTTAAAACACTAATGCTTAGGAAATCTATTGGAGGCAGAAGCAGTCAAGGGTAGCTTAGGGTTAGGGTTAGGTTTAGGGTGAGGGTTAGGGTACGGCTTAGGGTACGGGTTCGGGGAGGGGTTCGGGTAGGGCGTAGGGTATTGGTTATGGTTAGGGTTAGCGCTAGTGTTAGGGTTAGGGCTCGGTTTAGGGTACGGGTTAGGATTAGGGTACGCGTTAGGGTTAGGGTAGGGGTTAGGGTTAGGGTACGCGTTAGGGTGAGGGTAGTTATTAAACCTATCCCACTCTCTATATACCCCTTAGCACGTAAAGCAATATTATTTGGGGGTCCAGCCATGGAGAAGAGTTTAGACACTAGGAGAAGATAAGGAACACACCCATTCTCAAGAAATCACATTAGGATTCTCTTTTTAACCTGTTCCTTAAAACACTAGTGCTTAGGAAATCTATTGGAGACAGAAGCAGTCAAGGGTAGCTTAGGGTTAGGGTTAGGGTGAGGGTGAGGGTTAGGGTACGGCTTAGGGTACGGGTTCGGGGAGGGGTTCGGGTAGGGCGTAGGGTATGGTTTAGGGTTAGGGTTAGGGTTAGTGTTAGGGTTAGGGCTCGGTTTAGGGTACGGGTTAGGATTAGGGTACGCGTTAGTGTTAGGGTAGGGGTTAGGGTAAGGGTACGCGATAGGGTGAGGTTAGTTATTAAACCTATCACACTCTCTAGATACCCCTTAGCACGTAAAGGAATATTATTTGGGGGTCCAGCCATGGAGAAGAGTTTAGACACTAGGAGAAGATAAGGAACACACCCATTATCACGAAATCACATTAGGATTCTCTTTTTAACCTGTTCCTTAAAACACTAGTGCTTAGGAAATCTATTGGTGGCAGAAGCACTCAAGGGTAGCTTAGGGTTAGGGTTAGGGTTAGGGTGAGGGTTAGGGTACGGCTTAGGGTACGGGTTCGGGTAGGGCGTAGGGTATGGGTTAGGGTTAGGGTTAGGGTTAGTGTTAGGGTTAGGGCTCGGTTTAGGGTACGGGTTAGGATTAGGGTACGCGTTAGGGTTAGGGTAGGGGTTAGGGTTAGGGTACGCGTTAGGGTGAGGGTAGTTATTAAACCTATCACACTCTGTAGATACCCCTTAGCACGTAAAGGAATATTATTTGGGGGTCCAGCCATGGAGAAGAGTTTAGACACGAGGAGAAGATAAGGAACACACCCATTATCAAGAAATCACATTAGTTTTCTCTTTTTAACCTGTTCCTTAAAACACTAGTGCTTAGGAAATCTATTGGAGGCAGAAGCAGTCAAGGGTAGCTTAGGGTTAGGGTTAGGGTTAGGGTACGGCTTAGGGTACGGGTTCGGGGAGGGGTTCGGGTAGGGCGTAGGGTATGGGTTAGGGTTACGGTTAGGGCTAGTGTTAGGGTTAGGGCTCGGTTTAGGGCACGGGTTAGGATTAGGGTACGCGTTAGTGTTAGGGTAGGGGTTAGGGTTATGGTACGCACTAGGGTGAGGGTAGTTATTAAACCTATCCCACTCTCTAGATACCCCTTAGCACGTAAAGAATATTATTTGGGGGTCCAGCCATGGAGAAGAACTTAGACACTAGGAGAAGATAAGGAACACACCCATTATCAACAAATCACTTTAGGATTCTCTATTTAACCTGTTCCTTAAAACACTAGTGCTTAGGAAATCTATTGGAGGCAGAAGCAGTCAAGGGTAGCTTAGGGTTAGGGTTAGGGTTAGGGTGAGGGTTAGGGTACGGCTTAGGGTACGGGTTCGGGGAGGGGTTCGGGTAGGGCGTAGGGTATGGGTTAGGGTTAGGGTTAGCGCTAGTGTTAGGGTTAGGGCTCGGTTTAGGGAACGGGTTAGGATTAGGGTACGCATTAGGGTTAGGGTAGGGGTTAGTGTTAGGGTACGCGTTAGGGTTAGGGTTAGGGTTAGGGCTCGGTTTAGGGTAAGGGTTAGGATTAGTGTACGCCTTAGTGTTAGGGTAGGGGTTAGGGTTAGGGTACGCGATAGTGTGAGGTTAGTTATTAAACCTATCCCACTCTCTAGATACCCCTTAGCACGTAAAGGAATATTATTTGGGGGTCCAGCCATGGAGAAGAGTTTAGACACGAGGAGAAGATAAGGAACACACCCAGTATCACGAAATCACATCAGGATTCTCTTTTTAACCTGTTCGTTAAAACACTAGTGCTTAGGAAATCTATTGGAGGCAGAAGCAGTCAAGGGTAGCTTAGGGTTAGGGTTAGGGTTAGGGTGACGGTTAGGGTACGGCTTAGGGTACGGGTACGGGGAGGGGTTCGGGTAGGGCGTAGGGTATGGGTTAGGGTTAGGGTTAGGGTTAGTGTTACGGTTAGGGCTCGGTTTAGGGTACGGGTTAGGATTAGGGTACGCGTTAGGGTTAGGGTAGGTGTTAGGGTTAGGGTATGCGTTAGGGTGAGGGTAGTTATTAAACCTATCCCACTCTCTAGATACCCCCTAGCACGTAAAGGAATATTATTTGGGGGTCCAGCCATGGAGAAGTGTTTAGACACTAGGAGAAGATAAGGAACACACCCATTATCACGAAATCACATTAGGATCCTCCTTTTAACCTGTTCCTTAAAACACTAGTGCTTAGGAAATCTATTGGAGGCAGAAGCAGTCAAGGGTAGCTTAGGGTTAGGGTTAGGGTTAGGGTGAGGGTTAGGGTATGGCTTAGGGTACGGGTTTCGGGGAGGGGTTCGTGTAGGGCGTAGGGTATGGGTTAGGGTTAGGGTTAGTGTTAGGGTTCGGCCTCGGTTTAGGGTACGGGTTAGGATTAGGGTACGCGTTAGTGTTAGGGTAGGGGTTAGGGTTATGGTACGCACTAGGGTGAGGGTAGTTATTAAACCTATCCCACTCTCTAGATACCCCTGAGCACGTAAAGGAATATTATTTGGGGGTCCAGCCATGGAGAAGAGTTTAGACACTAGGAGAAGATAAGGAACACACCCATTATCAAGAAATCACATTAGGATTCTCTTTTTAACCTGTTCCTTAAAACACTAGTGCTTAGGAAATCTATTGGAGGCAGAAGCAGTCAAGAGTAGCTTAGGGTTAGGGTTAGGGTTAGGGTGAGGGTTAGGGTATGGCTTAGGGTACGGGTTCGGGTAGGGCGTAGGGTATGGTTTAGGGTTAGGGTTAGGGTTAGTGTTAGGGTTAGGGCTCGGTTTAGGGTATGGGTTAGGATTACGGTACGCGTTAGGGTTAGGGTAGGGGTTAGGGTTAGGATATGCGATAGGGTGAGGTTACTTATTAAACCTATCCCACTCTCTAGATACCCCTTAGCACGTAAAGGAATATTATTTGGGGGTCCAGCCATGGAGAAGAGTTTAGACACTAGGAGAAGATAAGGAACACACCCATTATCAAGAAATCACATTAGGATTCTCTTTTTAACCTGTTCCTTAAAACACTAGTGCTTAGGAAATCTATTGGAGGCAGAAGCAGTCAAGAGTAGCTTAGGGTTAGGGTTAGGGTTAGGGTGAGGTTTAGGGTATGGCTTAGGGTACGGGTTCGGGTAGGGCGTAGGGTATGGGTTAGGGTTAGGGTTAGTGTTAGGGTTCGGGCTCGGTTTAGGGTACGGGTTAGGATTAGGGTACGCGTTAGTGTTAGGGTAGGGGTTAGGGTTATGGTACGCACTAGGGTGAGGGTAGTTATTAAACCTATCCCACTCTCTAGATACCCCTTAGCACGTAAAGGAATATTATTTGGGGGTCCAGCCATGGAGAAGAGTTTAGACACTAGGAGAAGATAAGGAACACACCCATTATCAAGAAATCACATTAGGATTCTCTTTTTAACCTGTTCCTTAAAACACTAGTGCTTAGGAAATCTATTGGAGGCAGAAGCAATCAAGGGTAGCTTAGGGTTAGGGTTAGAGTTAGGGTGAGGGTTAGGGTACGGCTTAGGGTACGGGTTCGGGGAGGGGTTTGGGTAGGGCATAGGGTATGGGTTAGGGTTAGGGTTAGGGTTAGTGTTACTGTTAGGGCTCGGTTTAGGGTACGGTTTAGGATTACGGTACGCGTTATGGTTAGGGTAGCGGTTAGGGTTAGGGTACGCTTTAGGGTGAGGTTAGTTATTAAACCTATCCCACTCTCTAGATACCCCTTAGCACGTAAAGGAATATTATTTGGGGGTCCAGCCATGGAGAAGAGCTTAGACACTAGGAGAAGATAAGGAACACACCCATTATCAAGAAATCACATTAGGATTCTCTTTTTAACCTGTTCCTTAAAACACTAGTGCTTAGGAAATCTATTGGAGGCAGAAGCAGTCAAGGGTAACTTAGGGTTAGGGCTAGGTTTAGGGTGAGGGTTAGGGTACGGCTTAGGGTACGGGTTCGGGGAGGGGTTCGGGTAGGGCGTAGGGTATGGGTTAGGGTTAGGGTTAGCGCTAGTGTTAGGGTTAGGGCTCGGTTTAGGGTACGGGTTAGGATTAGGGTACGCATTAGGGTTACGGTAGGGGTTAGGGTTAGGGTACGCGTTAGGGTTAGGGTTAGGGTTAGGGCTCGGTTTAGGGTAAGGGTTAGGATTAGGGTACGCGTTAGTGTTAGGGTAGGGGTTAGGGTTAGGTTACGCGATAGTGTGAGGTTAGTTATTAAACCTATCCCACTCTCTAGATACCCCTTAGCACGTAAAGGAATATTATTTGGGGGTCCAGCCATGGAGAAGAGTTTAGACACGAGGAGAAGATAAGGAACACACCCATTATCAAGAAATCACATTAGGATTCTCTTTTTAACCTGTTCCTTAAAACACTAGTGCTTAGGAAATCTATTGGAGGCAGAAGCAGTCAAGGGTAGCTTAGGGTTAGGGTTAGGGTTAGGGTATGGCTTAGGGTACGGGTTCGGGGAGGGGTTCGGGTAGGGCGTAGTGTATGGGTTAGGGTTAGCGTTAGGGTTAGTGTTAGGGTTAGGGCTCGGTTTAGGGTACGGGTTAGGATTAGGGTACGCGTTAGGGGTAGGGTAGGGGTTAGGGTTAGGATATGCGATAGGGTGAGGTTACTTATTAAACCTATCCCACTCTCTAGATACCCCTTAGCACGTAAAGGAATATTATTTGGGGGTCCAGCCATGGAGAAGAGTTTAGACACTAGGAGAAGATAAGGAACACACCCATTATCAAGAAATCACATTAGGATTCTCTTTTTAATCTGTTCCTTAAAACACTGGTGCTTAGGAAATCTATTGGAGGCAGAAGCAGTCAAGAGTAGCTTAGGGTTAGGGTGAGGGTTAGGGTGAGGGTTAGGGTATGGCTTAGGGTACGGGTTCGGGTAGGGCGTAGGGTATGGGTTAGGGTTAGGGTTAGGGTCAGTGTTAGGGTTAGGGCTCGGTTTAGGGTACCGGTGAGGATTAGGGTACGCTTTAGGGTTAGGGTAGGGGTTAGGGTTAGCGTACGCGTTAGGGTGAGGGTAGTTATTAAACCTATCACACTCTCTAGATGCCCCTTAGCACGTAAAGGAATATTATTTGGGGGTCCAGCCATGGAGAAGAGTTTAGACACGAGGAGAAGATAAGGAACACACCCATTATCAAGAAATCACATTAGGATTCTCTTTTTAACCTGTTCCTTAAAACACTAGTGCTTAGGAAATCTATTGGAGGCAGAAGCAGTCAAGGGTAGCTTAGGGTTAGGTTTAGGGTTAGGGTACGGCTTAGGGTACGGGTTCGGGGAGGGGTTCGGGTAGGGCGTAGGGTATGGGTTAGGGTTAGGGTTAGGGTAAGTGTTAGGGTTAGGGCTCGGTTTAGGGTACGGGTTAGGATTAGGGTATGCGTTAGGGTTAGGGTAGGTGTTAGGGTTAGGGTACGCATTAGGGTGAGGGTAGTTATTAAACCTATCCCACTCTCTAGATACCCCCTAGCACGTAAAGGAATATTATTTGGGGGTCCAGCCATGGAGAAGTTTTTAGACACTAGGAAAATATAAGGAACACACCCATTATCACGAAATCACATTAGGATTCTCTTTTTAACCTGTTCCTTAAAACACTAGTGCTTAGGAAATCAATTGGAGGCAGAAGCAGTCAAGGGTAGCTTAGGGTTAGGGTTAGGGTTAGGGTTAGGGTTAGGGTTAGGGTTAGGGTTCGGGCTCGGTTTAGGGTACGGGTTAGGATTAGGGTACGCGTTAGTGTTAGGGTAGGGGTTAGGGTTATGGTACGCACTAGGGTGAGGGTAGTTATTAAACCTATCCCACTCTCTAGATACCCCTGAGCACGTAAAGGAATATTATTTGGGGGTCCAGCCATGGAGAAGAGTTTAGACACTAGGAGAAGATAAGGAACACACCCATTATCAAGAAATCACATTAGGATTCTCTTTTTAACCTGTTCCTTAAAACACTAGTGCTTAGGAAATCTATTGGAGGCAGAAGCAGTCAAGAGTAGCTTAGGGTTAGGGTTAGGGTTAGGGTGAGGGTTAGGGTATGGCTTAGGGTACGGGTTCGGGTAGGGCGTAGGGTATGGTTTAGGGTTAGGGTTAGGGTTAGTGTTAGGGTTAGGGCTCGGTTTAGGGTATGGGTTAGGATTACGGTACGCGTTAGGGTTAGGGTAGGGGTTAGGGTTAGGATATGCGATAGGGTGAGGTTACTTATTAAACCTATCCCACTCTCTAGATACCCCTTAGCACGTAAAGGAATATTATTTGGGGGTCCAGCCATGGAGAAGAGTTTAGACACTAGGAGAAGATAAGGAACACACCCATTATCAAGAAATCACATTAGGATTCTCTTTTTAACCTGTTCCTTAAAACACTAGTGCTTAGGAAATCTATTGGAGGCAGAAGCAGTCAAGAGTAGCTTAGGGTTAGGGTTAGGGTTAGGGTGAGGTTTAGGGTATGGCTTAGGGTACGGGTTCGGGTAGGGCGTAGGGTATGGGTTAGGGTTAGGGTTAGTGTTAGGGTTCGGGCTCGGTTTAGGGTACGGGTTAGGATTAGGGTACGCGTTAGTGTTAGGGTAGGGGTTAGGGTTATGGTACGCACTAGGGTGAGGGTAGTTATTAAACCTATCCCACTCTCTAGATACCCCTTAGCACGTAAAGGAATATTATTTGGGGGTCCAGCCATGGAGAAGAGTTTAGACACTAGGAGAAGATAAGGAACACACCCATTATCAAGAAATCACATTAGGATTCTCTTTTTAACCTGTTCCTTAAAACACTAGTGCTTAGGAAATCTATTGGAGGCAGAAGCAATCAAGGGTAGCTTAGGGTTAGGGTTAGAGTTAGGGTGAGGGTTAGGGTACGGCTTAGGGTACGGGTTCGGGGAGGGGTTTGGGTAGGGCATAGGGTATGGGTTAGGGTTAGGGTTAGGGTTAGTGTTACTGTTAGGGCTCGGTTTAGGGTACGGTTTAGGATTACGGTACGCGTTATGGTTAGGGTAGCGGTTAGGGTTAGGGTACGCTTTAGGGTGAGGTTAGTTATTAAACCTATCCCACTCTCTAGATACCCCTTAGCACGTAAAGGAATATTATTTGGGGGTCCAGCCATGGAGAAGAGCTTAGACACTAGGAGAAGATAAGGAACACACCCATTATCAAGAAATCACATTAGGATTCTCTTTTTAACCTGTTCCTTAAAACACTAGTGCTTAGGAAATCTATTGGAGGCAGAAGCAGTCAAGGGTAACTTAGGGTTAGGGCTAGGTTTAGGGTGAGGGTTAGGGTACGGCTTAGGGTACGGGTTCGGGGAGGGGTTCGGGTAGGGCGTAGGGTATGGGTTAGGGTTAGGGTTAGCGCTAGTGTTAGGGTTAGGGCTCGGTTTAGGGTACGGGTTAGGATTAGGGTACGCATTAGGGTTACGGTAGGGGTTAGGGTTAGGGTACGCGTTAGGGTTAGGGTTAGGGTTAGGGCTCGGTTTAGGGTAAGGGTTAGGATTAGGGTACGCGTTAGTGT
>NW_026646038.1:0-41850 GCF_949987535.1 Balaenoptera acutorostrata | reverse complement strand
CCCACAAATAATATTCCTTTACGTGCTAAGGGGTATCTAGAGAGTGGGATAGGTTTAATAACTAACCTCACCCTATCGCGTACCCTAACCCTAACCCATACCCTAACACTAACGCGTACCCTAATCCTAACACGTACCCTAAACCGAGCCCTAACCCTAACACTAACCCTAACCCTAACCCTAACCCATACCCTACGCCCTACCCGAACCCCTCCCCGAACCCGTACCCTAAGCCATACCCTAACCCTCCCCCTAACCCTAACCCTAAGCCTAAGCTACCCTTGACTGCTTCTGCCTCCAATAGATTTCCTAAGCACTAGTGTTTTAAGGAACAGGTGAAAAAGAGAATCCGAATGTGATTTCTTGATAATGGGTGTGTTCCTTATCTTCTCCTCGTGTCTAAACTCTTCTCCATGGTTGGACCCACAAATAATATTCCTTTACGTGCTAAGGGGTATCTAGAGAGTGGGATAGGTTTAATAACTACCCTGACCCTAACGCGTACACTAACCCTAACCCCTACCCTAACCCTAACGTGTACCCTAATCCTAACCCGTACCCTAAACCGAGCCCTAACCCTAACACTAACCCTAACCCTAACCCTAACCCATACCCTACGCCCTACCCGAACCCCTCCCCGAACCCGTACCCTAAACCGTACCCAACCCTCACCCTAACCCTAACCCTAACCCTAAGCTACCCTTGACGGCTTCTGCCTCCAATAGATTTCGTAAGCACTAGTGTTTTAAGGAACAGGTTAAAAAGAGAATCCTAATGTGATTTCGTGATAATGGGTGTGTTCCTTATCTTCTCCTCGTGTCTAAACTCTTCTCCATGGCTGGACCCCCCAAGTAATATTCCTTTACGTGCTAAGGGGTATCCAGAGAGTGGGATAGATTTAATAACTACCCTCACCCTAACGCGTACCCTAACCCTAACCCCTACCCTAACCCTAACGCGTACCCTAATCCTAACCCGTACCCTAAACCGAGCCCTAAACCTAACACTAGCCCTAACCCTAACCCTAACCCATACCCTACGCCCTACCCGAACCCCTCCCCGAACCCGTACCCTAAGCCATACCCTAGCCCTCACCCTAACCCTAACACTAACCCTAAGCTACCCTTGACGGCTTCTGCCTCCAATAGATTTCCTAAGCACTAGTGTTTTAAGGAACAGGTTAAAAAGAGAATCCTAATGTGATTTCTTGATAATGGGTGTGTTCCTTATCTTCTCCTCGTGTCTAAACTCTTCTCCATGGCTGGACCCCCAAATAATATTCCTTTACGTGCTAAGGGGTATCTAGAGAGTGGGATAGGTTTAATAACTACCCTCACCCTAACGCGTACCCTAACCCTAACCCCTACCCTAACCCTAACGCGTACCCTAATCCTAACCCGTACCCTAAACCGAGCCCTAACCCTAACACTAGCCCTAACCCTAACCCTAACCAATACCCTACGCCCTACCCGAACCCCTCCCCGAACCCGTACCCTAAGCCGTACCCTAACCCTCACCCTAACCCTAAGCTACCCTTGACTGCTTCTGCCTCCAATAGATTTCCTAAGCACTAGTGTTTTAAGGAACAGGTTAAAAAGAGAATCCTAATGTGATTTCTTGATAATGGGTGTGTTCCTTATCTTCTCCTAGTGTCTAAACTCTTCTCCATGGCTGGACCCCCAAATAATATTCCTTTACGTGCTAAGGGGTATCTAGAGAGTGGGATAGATTTAATAACTAACCTCACCCTAACGCGTACCCTAACCCTAACCCCTACCCTAACCCTAACGCGTACCCTAATCCTAACCCGTACCCTAAACCGAGCCCTAACCCTAACCCTTGCCCTAACCCTAACCCTAACCCATACCCTACGCCCTACCCGAACCCCTCCCCGAACCCGTACCCTAAGCCGTACCCTAACCCTCACCCTAACCCTAACCCTAACCCTAAGCTACCCTTGACTGCTTCTGCCTCCAATAGATTTCCTAAGCACTAGTGTTTTAAGGAACAGGTTAAAAAGAGAATCCTAATGTGATTTCTTGATAATGGGTGTGTTCCTAATCTTCTCCTAGTGTCTAAACTCTTCTCCATGGCTGGACCACCAAATAATATTCCTTTACGTGCTAAGGGGTATCTACAGAGTGGGATAGGTTTAATAACTAACCTCACCCTATCGCGTACCCTAACCCTAACCCCTACCCTAACACTAACACGTACCCTAATCCTAACCCGTACCCTAAACCGAGCCCTAACCCTAACACTAAACCTAACCCTAACCCTAACCCATACCCTACGCCCTACCCGAACCCCTCCCCGAACCCGTACCCTAAGCCATACCCTAACCCTCACCCTAACCCTAACCCTAAGCCTAAGCTACCCTTGACTGCTTCTGCCTCCAATAGATTTCCTAAGCACTAGTGTTTTAAGGAACAGGTGAAAAAGAGAATCCGAATGTGATTTCTTGATAATGGGTGTGTTCCTTATCTTCTCCTCGTATCTAAACTCTTCTCCATGGTTGGACCCACAAATAATATTCCTTTACGTGCTAAGGGGTATCTAGAGAGTGGGATAGGTTTAATAACTACCCTGACCCTAACGCGTACACTAACCCTAACCCCTACCCTAACCCTAACTTGTACCCTAATCCTAACCCGTACCCTAAACCGAGCCCTAACCCTAACACTAACCCTAACCCTAACCCTAACCCATACCCTACGCCCTACCCGAACCCCTCCCCGAACCCGTACCCTAAACCGTACCCTAACCCTCACCCTAACCCTAACCCTAACCCTAAGCTACCCTTGACGGCTTCTGCCTCCAATAGATTTCGTAAGCAATAGTGTTTTAAGGAACAGGTTAAAAAGAGAATCCTAATGTGATTTCGTGATAATGGGTGTGTTCCTTATCTTCTCCTCGTGTCTAAACTCTTCTCCATGGCTGGACCCCCAAATAATATTCCTTTACGTGCTAAGGGGTATCTAGAGAGTGGGATAGATTTAATAACTACCCTCACCCTAACGCGTACCCTAACCCTAACCCCTACCCTAACCCTAACGCGTACCCTAATCCTAACCCGTACCCTAAACCGAGCCCTAAACCTAACACTAGCCCTAACCCTAACCCTAACCCATACCCTACGCCCTACCCGAACCCCTCCCCGAACCCGTACCCTAAGCCATACCCTAGCCCTCACCCTAACCCTAACACTAACCCTAAGCTACCCTTGACGGCTTCTGCCTCCAATAGATTTCCTAAGCACTAGTGTTTTAAGGAACAGGTTAAAAAGAGAATCCTAATTTGATTTCTTGATAATTGGTGTGTTCCTTATCTTCTCCTCGTGTCTAAACTCTTCTCCATGGCTGGACCCCCAAATAATATTCCTTTACGTGCTAAGGGGTATCTAGAGAGTGGGATAGGTTTAATAACTACCCTCACCCTAACGCGTACCCTAACCCTAACCCCTACCCTAACCCTAACGCGTACCCTAATCCTAACCCGTACCCTAAACCGAGCCCTAACCCTAACACTAGCCCTAACCCTAACCCTAACCAATACCCTACGCCCTACCCGAACCCCTCCCCGAACCCGTACCCTAAGCCGTACCCTAACCCTCACCCTAACCCTAAGCTACCCTTGACTGCTTCTGCCTCCAATAGATTTCCTAAGCACTAGTGTTTTAAGGAACAGGTTAAAAAGAGAATCCTAATGTGATTTCTTGATAATGGGTGTGTTCCTTATCTTCTCCTAGTGTCTAAACTCTTCTCCATGGCTGGACCCCCAAATAATATTCCTTTACGTGCTAAGGGGTATCTAGAGAGTGGGATAGGTTTAATAACTACCCTCACCCTAAAGCGTACCCTAACCCTAACCACTACCCTAACACTAACGCGTACCCTAATCCTAACCCGTACCCTAAACCGAGCCCTAACCCTAACACTAACCCTAACCCTAACCCTAACCCATACCCTACGCCCTACCCGAACCCCTCCCCGAACCCGTACCCTAAGCCGTACCCTAACCCTCACCCTAACCCTAACCCTAACCCTAAGCTACCCTTGACTGCTTCTGCCTCCAATAGATTTCCTAAGCACTAGTGTTTTAAGGAACAGGTTAAAAAGAGAATCCTAATGTGATTTCTTGATAATGGGTGTGTTCCTTATCTTCTCCTCGTGTCTAAACTCTTCTCCATGGCTGGACCCCCAAATAATATTCCTTTACGTGCTAAGGGGTATCTAGAGAGTGGGATAGATTTAATAACTAACCTCACCCTACGCGTACCCTAACCCTAACCCCTACCCTAACCCTAACGCGTACCCTAATCCTAACCCGTACCCTAAACCGAGCCCTAACCCTAACACTAACCCTAACCCTAACCCTAACCCATACCCTACGCCCTACCCGAACCCCTCCCCGAACCCGTACCCTAAACCGTACCCTAAACCTCACCCTAACCCTAACCCTAACCCTAAGCTACCCTTGACGGCTTCTGCCTCCAATAGATTTCGTAAGCACTAGTGTTTTAAGGAACAGGTTAAAAAGAGAATCCTAATGTGATTTCGTGATAATGGGTGTGTTCCTTATCTTCTCCTCGTGTCTAAACTCTTCTCCATGGCTGGACCCCCAAATAATATTCCTTTACGTGCTAAGGGGTATCTAGAGAGTGGGATAGGTTTAATAACTACCCTCACCCTAACGCGTACCCTAACCATAACCCCTACCCTAACCCTAACGCGTACCCTAATCCTAACCCGTACCCTAAACCGAGCCCTAAACCTAACACTAGCCCTAACCCTAACCCTAACCCATACCCTACGCCCTACCCGAACCCCTCCCCGAACCCGTACCCTAAGCCATACCCTAGCCCTCACCCTAACCCTAACACTAACCCTAAGCTACCCTTGACTGCTTCTGCCTCCAATAGATTTCCTAAGCACTAGTGTTTTAAGGAACAGGGTAAAAAGAGAATCCTAATATGATTTCGTGATAATGGGTGTGTTCCTTATCTTCTCCTAGTGTCTAAACTCTTCTCCATGGCTGGACCCCCAAACAATATTCCTTTACGTGCTAAGGGGTATCTAGAGAGTGGGATAGGTTTAATAACTATCCTCACCCTAACGCGTACCCTAACTCTAACCCCTAACCTAACCCTAACGCGTACCCTAATCCTAACACGTACCCTAAACCGAGCCCTAACCCTAACACTAGCCCTAACCCTAACCCTAACCAATACCCTACGCCCTACCCGAACCCCTCCCCGAACCCGTACCCTAAGCCGTACCCTAACCCTCACCCTAACCTTAAGCTACCCTTGACTGCTTCTGCCTCCAATAGATTTCCTAATCACTAGTGTTTTAAGGAACAGGTTAAAAAGAGAATCCTAATGTGATTTCTTGATAATGGGTGTGTTCCTTATCTTCTCCTAGTGTCTAAACTCTTCTCCATGGCTGGACCCCCAAATAATATTCCTTTACGTGCTAAGGGGTATCTAGAGAGTGGGATAGGTTTAATAACTAACCTCACCCTATCGCGTACCCTAACCCTAACCCATACCCTAACACTAACGCGTACCCTAATCCTAACACGTACCCTAAACCGAGCCCTAACCCTAACACTAACCCTAACCCTAACCCTAACCCATACCCTACGCCCTACCCGAACCCCTCCCCGAACCCGTACCCTAAGCCATACCCTAACCCTCCCCCTAACCCTAACCCTAAGCCTAAGCTACCCTTGACTCCTTCTGCCTCCAATAGATTTCCTAAGCACTAGTGTTTTAAGGAACAGGTGAAAAAGAGAATCCGAATGTGATTTCTTGATAATGGGTGTGTTCCTTATCTTCTCCTCGTGTCTAAACTCTTCTCCATGGTTGGACCCACAAATAATATTCCTTTACGTGCTAAGGGGTATCTAGAGAGTGGGATAGGTTTAATAACTACCCTGACCCTAACGCGTACACTAACCCTAACCCCTACCCTAACCCTAACGTGTACCCTAATCCTAACCCGTACCCTAAACCGAGCCCTAACCCTAACACTAACCCTAACCCTAACCCTAACCCATACCCTACGCCCTACCCGAACCCCTCCCCGAACCCGTACCCTAAACCGTACCCTAACCCTCACCCTAACCCTAACCCTAACCCTAAGCTACCCTTGACTGCTTCTGCCTCCAATAGATTTCCTAAGCACTAGTGTTTTAAAGAACAGGTGAAAAAGAGAATCCGAATGTGATTTCTTGATAATGGGTGTGTTCCTTATCTTCTCCTCGTGTCTAAACTCTTCTCCATGGTTGGACCCACAAATAATATTCCTTTACGTGCTAAGGGGTATCTAGAGAGTGGGATAGGTTTAATAACTACCCTCACCCTAACGCGTACACTAACCCTAACCCCTACCCTAACCCTAACGCGTACCCTAATCCTAACCCGTACCCTAAACCGAGCCCTAACCCTAACACTAACCCTAACCCTAACCCATACCCTACGCCCTACCCGAACCCCTCCCCGAACCCGTACCCTAAGCCGTACCCTAAGCCGTACCCTAAACCTCACCTTAACCCTAACCCTAACCCTAAGCTACCCTTGACGGCTTCTGCCTCCAATAGATTTCCTAAGCACTAGTGTTTTAAAGAACAGGTTAAAAAGAGAATCCTAATGTGATTTCTTGATAATGGGTGTGTTCCTTATCTTCTCCTCGTGTCTAAACTCTTCTCCATGGCTGGACCCCCAAATAATATTCCTTTACGTGCTAAGGGGTATCTAGAGAGTGGGATAGGTTTAATAACTACCCTCACCCTAACTCGTACCCTAACCCTAACCCCTACCCTAACCCTAACGCGTACCCTAATCCTAACCCGTACCCTAAACCGAGCCCTAAACCTAACACTAGCCCTAACCCTAACCCTAACCCATACCCTACGCCCTACCCGAACCCCTCCCCGAACCCGTACCCTAAGCCATACCCTAGCCCTCACCCTAACCCTAACACTAACCCTAAGCTACCCTTGACGGCTTCTGCCTCCAATAGATTTCCTAAGCACTAGTGTTTTAAGGAACAGGTTAAAAAGAGAATCCTAATGTGATTTCTTGATAATGGGTGTGTTCCTTATCTTCTCCTCGTGTCTAAACTCTTCTCCATGGCTGGACCCCCAAATAATATTCCTTTACGTGCTAAGGGGTATCTAGAGAGTGGGATAGGTTTAATAACTACCCTCACCCTAACGCGTACCCTAACCCTAACCCCTACCCTAACCCTAACGCGTACCCTAATCCTAACCCGTACCCTAAACCGAGCCCTAACCCTAACACTAGCCCTAACCCTAACCCTAACCAATACCCTACGCCCTATCCGAACCCCTCCCCGAACCCGTACCCTAAGCCGTACCCTAACCCTCACCCTAACCCTAAGCTACCCTTGACTGCTTCTGCCTCCAATAGATTTCCTAAGCACTAGTGTTTTAAGGAACAGGTTAAAAAGAGAATCCTAATGTGATTTCTTGATAATGGGTGTGTTCCTTATCTTCTCCTAGTGTCTAAACTCTTCTCCATGGCTGGACCCCCAAATAATATTCCTTTACGTGCTAAGGGGTATCTAGAGAGTGGGATAGGTTTAATAACTACCCTCACCCTAAAGCGTACCCTAACCCTAACCACTACCCTAACACTAACGCGTACCCTAATCCTAACCCGTACCCTAAACCGAGCCCTAACCCTAACACTAACCCTAACCCTAACCCTAACCCATACCCTACGCCCTACCCGAACCCCTCCCCGAACCCGTACCCTAAGCCGTACCCTAACCCTCACCCTAACCCTAACCCTAACCCTAAGCTACCCTTGACTGCTTCTGCCTCCAATAGATTTCCTAAGCACTAGTGTTTTAAGGAACAGGTTAAAAAGAGAATCCTAATGTGATTTCTTGATAATGGGTGTGTTCCTTATCTTCTCCTCGTGTCTAAACTCTTCTCCATGGCTGGACCCCCAAATAATATTCCTTTACGTGCTAAGGGGTATCTAGAGAGTGGGATAGATTTAATAACTAACCTCACCCTAACGCGTACCCTAACCCTAACCCCTACCCTAACCCTAACGCGTACCCTAATCCTAACCCGTACCCTAAACCGAGCCCTAACCCTAACCCTTGCCCTAACCCTAACCCTAACCCATACCCTACGCCCTACCCGAACCCCTCCCCGAACCCGTACCCTAAGCCGTACCCTAACCCTCACCCTAACCCTAACCCTAACCCTAAGCTACCCTTGACTGCTTCTGCCTCCAATAGATTTCCTAAGCACTAGTGTTTTAAGGAACAGGTTAAAAAGAGAATCCTAATGTGATTTCTTGATAATGGGTGTGTTCCTAATCTTCTCCTAGTGTCTAAACTCTTCTCCATGGCTGGACCACCAAATAATATTCCTTTACGTGCTAAGGGGTATCTACAGAGTGGGATAGGTTTAATAACTAACCTCACCCTATCGCGTACCCTAACCCTAACCCCTACCCTAACACTAACACGTACCCTAATCCTAACCCGTACCCTAAACCGAGCCCTAACCCTAACACTAAACCTAACCCTAACCCTAACCCATACCCTACGCCCTACCCGAACCCCTCCCCGAACCCGTACCCTAAGCCATACCCTAACCCTCACCCTAACCCTAACCCTAAGCCTAAGCTACCCTTGACTGCTTCTGCCTCCAATAGATTTCCTAAGCACTAGTGTTTTAAGGAACAGGTGAAAAAGAGAATCCGAATGTGATTTCTTGATAATGGGTGTGTTCCTTATCTTCTCCTCGTGTCTAAACTCTTCTCCATGGTTGGACCCACAAATAATATTCCTTTACGTGCTAAGGGGTATCTAGAGAGTGGGATAGGTTTAATAACTACCCTGACCCTAACGCGTACACTAACCCTAACCCCTACCCTAACCCTAACGTGTACCCTAATCCTAACCCGTACCCTAAACCGAGCCCTAACCCTAACACTAACCCTAACCCTAACCCTAACCCATACCCTACGCCCTACCCGAACCCCTCCCCGAACCCGTACCCTAAACCGTACCCTAACCCTCACCCTAACCCTAACCCTAACCCTAAGCTACCCTTGACGGCTTCTGCCTCCAATAGATTTCGTAAGCACTAGTGTTTTAAGGAACAGGTTAAAAAGAGAATCCTAATGTGATTTCGTGATAATGGGTGTGTTCCTTATCTTCTCCTCGTGTCTAAACTCTTCTCCATGGCTGGACCCCCAAATAATATTCCTTTACGTGCTAAGGGGTATCTAGAGAGTGGGATAGGTTTAATAACTACCCTCACCCTAACGCGTACCCTAACCATAACCCCTACCCTAACCCTAACGCGTACCCTAATCCTAACCCGTACCCTAAACCGAGCCCTAAACCTAACACTAGCCCTAACCCTAACCCTAACCCATACCCTACGCCCTACCCGAACCCCTCCCCGAACCCGTACCCTAAGCCATACCCTAGCCCTCACCCTAACCCTAACACTAACCCTAAGCTACCCTTGACTGCTTCTGCCTCCAATAGATTTCCTAAGCACTAGTGTTTTAAGGAACAGGGTAAAAAGAGAATCCTAATATGATTTCGTGATAATGGGTGTGTTCCTTATCTTCTCCTAGTGTCTAAACTCTTCTCCATGGCTGGACCCCCAAACAATATTCCTTTACGTGCTAAGGGGTATCTAGAGAGTGGGATAGGTTTAATAACTATCCTCACCCTAACGCGTACCCTAACTCTAACCCCTAACCTAACCCTAACGCGTACCCTAATCCTAACCCGTACCCTAAACCGAGCCCTAACCCTAACACTAGCCCTAACCCTAACCCTAACCAATACCCTACGCCCTACCCGAACCCCTCCCCGAACCCGTACCCTAAGCCGTACCCTAACCCTCACCCTAACCTTAAGCTACCCTTGACTGCTTCTGCCTCCAATAGATTTCCTAAGCACTAGTGTTTTAAGGAACAGGTTAAAAAGAGAATCCTAATGTGATTTCTTGATAATGGGTGTGTTCCTTATCTTCTCCTAGTGTCTAAACTCTTCTCCATGGCTGGACCCCCAAATAATATTCCTTTACGTGCTAAGGGGTATCTAGAGAGTGGGATAGGTTTAATAACTAACCTCACCCTATCGCATACCCTAACCCTAACCCCTACCCTAACCCTAACGCGTACCCTAATCCTAACCCGTACCCTAAACCAAGCCCTAACCCTAACACATAGCCTACGCCCTACCCGAACCCTCCCCGAACCCGTACCCTAAGCCGTACCCTAACCCTCACACTAACCCTAACCCTAACCCTAAGCTACCGTTGACTGCTTCTGCCTCCAATAGATTTCCTAAGCACTAGTGTTTTAAGGAACAGTTTAAAAAGAGAATCATATTGTGATTTCTTGATAATGGGTGTGTTCCTTATCTTCTCCTAGTGTCTAAACTCTTCTCCATGGCTGGACCCCCAAATAATATTCCTTTACGTGCTAAGGGGTATTTAGAGAGTGGGATAGGTTTAATAACTACCCTCACCCTAAAGCGTACCCTAACCCTAACCACTACCCTAACAGTAACGCGTACCCTAATCCTAACCCGTACCCTAAACCGAGCCCTAACCCTAACACTAACCCTAACCCTAACCCTAACCCATACCCTACGCCCTACCCGAACCCCTCCCCGAACCCGTACCCTAAGCCGTACCCTAACCCTCACCCTCACCCTAACCCTAACCCTAAGCTACCCTTGACTGCTTCTGCCTCCAATAGATTTCCTAAGCACTAGTGTTTTAAGGAACAGGTTAAAAAGAGAATCCTAATGTGATTTCGTGATAATGGGTGTGTTCCTTATCTTCTCCTAGTGTCTAAACTCTTCTCCATGGCTGGACCCCCATTAATATTCGTTTACGTGCTAAGTGGTATCTAGAGAGTGGGATAGGTTTAATAACTACCCTCACCCTAACGCGTTCACTAACCCTAACCCCTACCCTAACCCTAACGCGTACCCTAATCCTAACCCGTACCCTAAACCGAGCCCTAACCCTAACACTAACCCTAACCCTAACCCTAACCCATACACTACGCCCTACCCGAACCCCTCCCCGAACCCGTACCCTAAGCCGTACCCTAACCCTCACCCTAACCCTAACCCTAACCCTAAGCTACCCTTGACGGCTTCTGCCTCCAATAGATTTCCTAAGCACTAGTGTTTTAAGGAACAGGTTAAAAAGAGAATCCTAATGTGATTTCTTGATAATGGGTGTGTTCCTTATCTTCTCCTCGTGTCTAAACTCTTCTCCATGGCTGGACCCCCAAATAATATTCCTTTACGTGCTAAGGGGTATCTAGAGAGTGGGATAGATTTAATAACTACCCTCACCCTAACGCGTACCCTAACCCTAACCCCTACCCTAACCCTAACGCGTACCCTAATCCTAACCCGTACCCTAAACCGAGCCCTAACCCTAACCCTTGCCCTAACCCTAACCCTAACCCATACCCTACGCCCTACCCGAACCCCTCCCCGAACCCGTACCCTAAGCCGTACCCTAAACCTCACCCTAACCCTAACCCTAACCCTAAGCTACCCTTGACTGCTTCTGCCTCCAATAGATTTCCTAAGCACTAGTGTTTTAAGGAACAGGTTAAAAAGAGAATCCTAATGTGATTTCTTGATAATGGGTGTGTTCCTTATCTTCTCCTAGTGTCTAAACTCTTCTCCATGGCTGGACCACCAAATAATATTCCTTTACGTGCTAAGGGGTATCTACAGAGTGGAATAGGTTTAATAACTAACCTCACCCTATCGCGTACCCTAACCCTAACCCCTACCCTAACACTAACACGTACCCTAATCCTAACCCGTACCCTAAACCGAGCCCTAACCCTAACACTAAACCTAACCCTAACCCTAACCCATACCCTACGCCCTACCCGAACCCCTCCCCGAACCCATACCCTAAGCCATACCCTAACCCTCACCCTAACCCTAACCCTAACCCTAAGCTACCCTTGACTGCTTCTGCCTCCAATAGATTTCCTAAGCACTAGTGTTTTAAGGAACAGGTGAAAAAGAGAATCCTAATGTGATTTCTTGATAATGGGTGTGTTCCTTATCTTCTCCTCGTGTCTAAACTCTTCTCCATGGTTGGACCCCAAATAATATTCCTTTACGTGCTAAGGGGTTTCTAGAGAGTGTGATAGGTTTAATAACTACCCGCACCCTAATGCGTAACCTAACCCCAACCCCTACCCTAACCCTAACGCGTCCCCTAATCCGAACCCATACCCTAAACCGAGCCCTAACCCTAACACTAGCCCTAACCCTATACCTAACCCATACCCTACGCCCTACCCGAACCCCTCCCCGAACCCGTACCCTAAGCCATACCCTAACCCTCACCCTAACCCTAACCCTAACCCTAAGCTACCCTTGACTGCTTCTGCCTCCAATAGATTTCCTAAGCACTAGTGTTTTAAGGAACAGGTTAAAAAGAGAATCCTAATGTGATTTCCTGATAATGGGTGTGTTCCTTATCTTCTCCTAGTGTCTAAACTCTTCTCCATGGCTGGACCCCCATTAATATTCCTTTACGTGCTAAGGGGTATCTAGAGAGTGGGATAGGTTTAATAACTACCCTCACCCTAACGCGTACACTAACCCTAACCCCTACCCTAACCCTAACGCGTACCCTAATCCTAACCCGTACCCTAAACCGAGCCCTAACCCTAACACTAACCCTAACCCTAACCCTAACCCATACCCTACGCCCTACCCGAACCCCTCCCCGAACCCGTACCCTAAGCCATACCCTAGCCCTCACCCTAACCCTAACCCTAACCCTAAGCTACCCTTGACTGCTTCTGCCTCCAATAGATTTCCTAAGCACTAGTGTTTTAAGGAACAGGTTAAAAAGAGAATCCTAATGTGATTTCTTGATAATGGGTGTGTTCCTTATCTTCTCCTAGTGTCTAAACTCTTCTCCATGGCTGGACCACCAAATAATATTCCTTTACGTGCTAAGGGGTATCTACAGAGTGGAATAGGTTTAATAACTAACATCACCCTATCGCGTACCCTAACCCTAACCCCTACCATAACACTAACGCGTACCCTAATCCTAACCCGTACCCTTAACCGAGCCCTAACCCTAACACTAAACCTAACCCTAACCCTAACCCATACCCTACGCCCTACCCGAACCCCTCCCCGAACCCATACCCTAAGCCATACCCTAACCCTCACCCTAACCCTAACCCTAACCCTAAGCTACCCTTGACTGCTTCTGCCTCCAATAGATTTCCTAAGCACTAGTGTTTTAAGGAACAGGTGAAAAAGAGAATCCTAATGTGATTTCTTGATAATGGGTGTGTTCCTTATCTTCTCCTCGTGTCTAAACTCTTCTCCATGGTTGGACCCCAAATAATATTCCTTTACGTGCTAAGGGGTTTCTAGAGAGTGTGATAGGTTTAATAACTACCCGCACCCTAATGCGTAACCTAACCCCAACCCCTACCCTAACCCTAACGCGTCCCCTAATCCGAACCCATACCCTAAACCGAGCCCTAACCCTAACACTAGCCCTAACCCTATACCTAACCCATACCCTACGCCCTACCCGAACCCCTCCCCGAACCCGTACCCTAAGCCATACCCTAACCCTCACCCTAACCCTAACCCTAACCCTAAGCTACCCTTGACTGCTTCTGCCTCCAATAGATTTCCTAAGCACTAGTGTTTTAAGGAACAGGTGAAAAAGAGAATCCGAATGTGATTTCTTGATAATGGGTGTGTTCCTTATCTTCTCCTCGTGTCTAAACTCTTCTCCATGGTTGGACCCACAAATAATATTCCTTTACGTGCTAAGGGGTATCTAGAGAGTGGGATAGGGTTAATAACTACCCTGACCCTAACGCGTACACTAACCCTAACCCCTACCCTAACCCTAACGCGTACCCTAATCCTAACCCGTACCCTAACCCGAGCCCTAACCCTAACACTAACCCTAACCCTAACCCTAACCCATACCCTACGCCCTACCCGAACCCCTCCCCGAACCCGTACCCTAAACCGTACCCTAACCCTCACCCTAACCCTAACCCTAACCCTAAGCTACCCTTGACGGCTTCTGCCTCCAATAGATTTCGTAAGCACTAGTGTTTTAAGGAACAGGTTAAAAAGAGAATCCTAATGTGATTTCGTGATAATGGGTGTGTTCCTTATCTTCTCCTAGTGTCTAAACTCTTCTCCATGGCTGGACCCCCAATAATATTCCTGTACGTGCTAAGGGGTATCTAGAGAGTGGGATAGGTTTAATAACTACCCTCACCCTAACGCGTACACTAACCCTAACCCCTACCCTAACCCTAACGCGTACCCTAATCCTAACCCGTACCCTAAACCGAGCCCTAACCCTAACACTAACCCTAACCCTAACCCTAACCCATACCCTACGCCCTACCCGAACCCCTACCCGAACCCGTACCCTAAGCCGTACCCTAACCCTCACCCTAACCCTAACCCTAACCCTAAGCTAACCTTGATGGCTTCTGCCTCCAATAGATTTCCTAAGCACTAGTGTTTTAAGGAACAGGTTAAAAAGAGAATCCTAATGTGATTTCTTGATAATGGGTGTGTTCCTTATTTTCTCCTCGTGTCTAAACTCTTCTCCATGGCTGGACCCCCAAATAATATTCCTTTACGTGCTAAGGGGTATCTAGAGAGTAGGATAGGTTTAATAACTACCCACACCCTAACGCGTACCCTAACCCTAACCCCTACCCTAACCCTAACGCGTACCCTAATCCTAACCCGTACCCTAAACCGAGCCCTAAACCTAACACTAGCCCTAACCCTAACCCTAACCCATACCCTACGCCCTACCCGAACCCCTCCCCGAACCCGTACCCTAAGCCATACCCTAGCCCTCACCCTAACCCTAACACTAACCCTAAGCTACCCTTGACTGCTTCTGCCTCCAATAGATTTCCTAAGCACTAGTGTTTTAAGGAACAGGGTAAAAAGAGAATCCTAATATGATTTCGTGATAATGGGTGTGTTCCTTATCTTCTCCTAGTGTCTAAACTCTTCTCCATGGCTGGACCCCCAAACAATATTCCTTTACGTGCTAAGGGGTATCTAGAGAGTGGGATAGGTTTAATAACTATCCTCACCCTAACGCGTACCCTAACTCTAACCCCTAACCTAACCCTAGCGCGTACCCTAATCCTAACCCGTACCCTAAACCGAGCCCTAACCCTAACACTAACTCTAACCCTAAACCTAACCCATACCCTACGCCCTACCCGAACCCCTCCCCGAACCCGTACCCTAAGCCGTACCCTAACCCTCACCCTAACCCTAAGCTACCCTTGACTGCTTCTGCCTCCAATAGATTTCCTAAGCACTAGTGTTTTAAGGAACAGGTTAAAAAGGGAATCCTAATGTGATTTCTTGATAATGGGTGTGTTCCTTAACTTCTCCTAGTGTCTAAACTCTTCTCCATGGCTGGACCCCCAAATAATATTCCTTTACGTGCTAAGGGGTATCTAGAGAGTGGGATAGGTTTAATAACTAACCTCACCCTATCGCGTACCCTAACCCTAACCCCTACCCTAACACTAACGCGTACCCTAATCCTAACCCGTACCCTAAACCGAGCCCTAACCCTAACCCTTGCCCTAAACCTAACCCTAACCCATACCCTACGCCCTACCCGAACCCCTCCCCGAACCCGTACCCTAAGCCGTACCCTAACACTCACCCTAACCCTAACCCTAACCCTAAGCTACCCTTGACTGCTTCTGCCTCCAATAGATTTCCTAAGCACTAGTGTTTTAAGGAACAGGTTAAAAAGAGAATCCTAATGTGATTTCTTGATAATGGGTGTGTTCCTAATCTTCTCCTAGTGTCTAAACTCTTCTCCATGGCTGGACCACCAAATAATATTCCTTTATGTGCTAAGGGGTATCTACAGAGTGGGATAGGTTTAATAACTAACCTCACCCTATCGCGTACCCTAACCCTAACCCCTACCCTAACACTAACACGTACCCTAATCCTAACCCGTACCCTAAACCGAGCCCTAAACCTAACACTAAACCTAACCCTAACCCTAACCCATACCCTACGCCCTACCCGAACCCCTCCCCGAACCCGTACCCTAAGCCATACCCTAACCCTCACCCTAACCCTAACCCTAACCCTAAGCTACCCTTGACTGCTTCTGCCTCCAATAGATTTCCTAAGCACTAGTGTTTTAAGGAACAGGTGAAAAAGAGAATCCGAATGTGATTTCTTGATAATGGGTGTGTTCCTTATCTTCTCCTCGTGTCTAAACTCTTCTCCATGGTTGGACCCACAAATAATATTCCTTTACGTGCTAAGGGGTATCTAGAGAGTGGGATAGGTTTAATAACTACCCTGACCCTAACGCGTACACTAACCCTAACCCCTACCCTAACCCTAACGCGTACCCTAATCCTAACCCGTACCCTAACCCGAGCCCTAACCCTAACACTAACCCTAACCCTAACCCTAACCCATACCCTACGCCCTACCCGAACCCCTCCCCGAACCCGTACCCTAAACCGTACCCTAACCCTCACCCTAAACCTAACCCTAACCCTTAGCTACCCTTGACGGCTTCTGCCTCCAATAGATTTCGTAAGCACTAGTGTTTTAAGGAACAGGTTAAAAAGAGAATCCTAATGTGATTTCGTGATAATGGGTGTGTTCCTTATCTTCTCCTAGTGTCTAAACTCTTCTCCATGGCTGGACCCCCAAATAATATTCCTTTACGTGCTAAGGGGTATCTAGAGAGTGGGATAGGTTTAATAACTACCCTCACCCTAATGCGTACACTAACCCTAACCCCTACCCTAACCCTAACGCGTACCCTAATCCTAACCTGTACCCTAAACCGAGCCCTAACCCTAACACTAACCCTAACCCTAACCCTAACCCATACCCTACGCCCTACCCGAACCCCTCCCCAAACCCGTACCCTAAGCCGTACCCTAACCCTCACCCTAACCCTAAACCTAACCCTAAGCTACCCTTGACGGCTTCTGCCTCCAATAGATTTCCTAAGCACTAGTGTTTTAAGGAACAGGTTAAAAAGAGAATCCTAATGTGATTTCTTGATAATGGGTGTGTTCCTTATCTTCTCCTCGTGTCTAAACTCTTCTCCATGGCTGGACCCCCAAATAATATTCCTTTACGTGCTAAGGGGTATCTAGAGAGTAGGATAGGTTTAATAACTACCCTCACCCTAACGCGTACCCTAACCCTAACCCCTACCCTAACCCTAACGCATACCCTAATCCTAACCCGTACCCTAAACCGAGCCCTAAACCTAACACTAGCCCTAACCCTAACCCTAACCCATACCCTACGCCCTACCCGAACCCCTCCCCGAACCCGTACCCTAAGCCATACCCTAGCCCTCACCCTAACCATAACACTAACCCTAAGCTACCCTTGACTGCTTCTGCCTCCAATAGATTTCCTAAGCACTAGTGTTTTAAGGAACAGGGTAAAAAGAGAATCCTAATATGATTTCGTGATAATGGGTGTGTTCCTTGTCTTCTCCTAGTGTCTAAACTCTTCTCCATGGCTGGACCCCCAAACAATATTCCTTTACGTGCTAAGGGGTATCTAGAGAGTGGGATAGGTTTAATAACTATCCTCACCCTAACGCGTACCCTAACTCTAACCCCTAACCTATCTCTAGCGCGTACCCTAATCCTAACCCGTACCCTAAACCGAGCCCTAACCCTAACACTAACTCTAACCCTAACCCTAACCCATACCCTACGCCCTACCCGAACCCCTCCCTGAACCCGTACCCTAAACCGTACCCTAACCCTCACCCTAACCCTAACCCTAACCCTAAGCTACCCTTGACGGCTTCTGCCTCCAATAGATTTCCTAAGCACTAGTGTTTTAAGGAACAGGTTAAAAAGAGAATCCTAATGTGATTTCTTGATAATGGGTGTGTTCCTTATCTTCTCCTCGTGTCTAAACTCTTCTCCATGGCTGGACCCCCAAATAATATTCCTTTACGTGCTAAGGGTTATCTAGAGAGTGGGATAGGTTTAATAACTACCCTCACCCTAACGCGTTCCCTAACCCTAACCCCTACCCTAACCCTAACGCGTACCCTAATCCTAACCCGTACCCTAAACCGAGCCCTAACCCTAACACTAGCCCTAACCCTAACCCTAACCCATACCCTACGCCCTACCCGAACCCCTCCCCGAACCCGTAACCTAAGCCGTACCCTAACCCTCACCCTAACCCTAACCCTAACCCTAAGCTACCCTTGACTGCTTCTGCCTCCAATAGATTTCCTAAGCACTAGTGTTTTAAGGAACAGGTTAAAAAGAGAATCCTAATGTGATTTCGTGATAATGGGTGTGTTCCTTATTTTGTCCTCGTGTCTAAACTCTTCTCCATGGCTGGACCCCCAAATAATATTCCTTTATGTGCTAAGGGGTATCTAGAGAGTGTGATAGGTTTAATAACTACCCTCACCCTAACACGTACCCTAACCCTAACCCCTACCCTAACCCTAACGCGTACCCTAATCCTAACCCGTACCCTAAACCGAACCCTAACCCTAACCCTTGCCCTAACCCTAACCCTAAACCATACCCTACGCCCTACCCGAACCCCTCCCCGAACCCGTACCCTAAGCCGTACCCTAACCCTCACCCTAACCCTAACCCTAACCCTAAGCTACCCTTGACTGCTTCTGCCTCCAATAGATTTCCTAAGCACTAGTGTTTTAAGGAACAGGTTAAAAAGAGAATCCTAATGTGATTTCTTGATAATGGGTGTGTTCCTAATCTTCTCCTAGTTTCTAAACTCTTCTCCATGGCTGGACCACCAAATAATATTCCTTTACGTGCTAAGGGGTATCTACAGAGTGGGATAGGTTTAATAACTAACCTCACCCTATCGCGTACCCTAACCCTAACCCCTACCCTAACACTAACACGTACCCTAATCCTAACCCGTACCCTAAACCGAGCCCTAACCCTAACACTAAACCTAACCCTAACCCTAACCCATATCCTACGCCCTACCCGAACCCCTCCCCGAAACCGTACCCTAAGCCATACCCTAACACTCACCCTAACCCTAACCCTAACCCTAAGCTACCCTTGACTGCTTCTGCCTCCAATAGATTTCCTAAGCACTAGTGTTTTAAGGAACAGGTGAAAAAGAGAATCCGAATGTGATTTCTTGATAATGGGTGTGTTCCTTATCTTCTCCTCGTGTCTAAACTCTTCTCCATGGCTGGACCCCCAATAATATTCCTGTACGTGCTAAGGGGTATCTAGAGAGTGGGATAGGTTTAATAACTACCCTCACCCTAATGCGTACACTAACCCTAACCCCTACCCTAACCCTAACGCGTACCCTAATCCTAACCCGTACCCTAAACCGAGCCCTAACCCTAACACTAACCCTAACCCTAACCCTAACCCATACCCTACGCCCTACCCGAACCCCTCCCCGAACCCGTACCCTAAGCCATACCCTAACCCTCACCCTAACCCTAACCCTAACCCTAAGCTACCCTTGACGGCTTCTGCCTCCAATAGATTTCCTAAGCACTAGTGTTTTAAGGAACAGGTTAAAAAGAGAATCCTAATGTGATTTCTTGATAATGGGTGTGTTCCTTATCTTCTCCTCGTGTCTAAACTCTTCTCCATGGCTGGACCACCAAATAATATTCCTTTACGTGCTAAGGGGTATCTAGAGAGTAGGATAGGTTTAATAACTACCCTCACCCTAACGCGTACCCTAACCCTAACCCCTACCCTAACCCTAACGCGTACCCTAATCCTAACCCGTACCCTAAACCGAGCCCTAAACCTAACACTAGCCCTAACCCTAACCCTAACCCATACCCTACGCCCTACCCGAAACCCTCCCCGAACCCGTACCCTAAGCCATACCCTAGCCCTCACCCTAACCCTAACACTAACCCTAAGCTACCCTTGACTGCTTCTGCCTCCAATAGATTTCCTAAGCACTAGTGTTTTAAGGAACAGGGTAAAAAGAGAATCCTAATATCATTTCGTGATAATGGGTGTGTTCCTTATCTTCTCCTAGTGTCTAAACTCTTCTCCATGGCTGGACCCCCAAACAATATTCCTTTACGTGCTAAGGGGTATCTAGAGAGTGGGATAGGTTTAATAACTATCCTCACCCTAACGCGTACCCTAACTCTAACCCCTAACCTAACCCTAGCACGTACCTAATCCTAACCCGTACCCTAAACCGAGCCCTAACCCTAACACTAACTCTAACCCTAACCCTAACCCATACCCTACGCCCTACCCGAACCCCTCCCTGAACCCGTACCCTAAACCGTACCCTTAACCCTCACCCTAACCCTAACCCTAACCCTAAGCTACCCTTGATTGCTTCTGCCACCAATAGATTTCCTAAGCACTAGTGTTTTAAGGAACAGGTTAAAAAGAGAATCCTAATGTGATTTCGTGATAATGGGTGTGTTCCTTATCTTCTCCTAGTGTCTAAACTATTCTCCATGGCTGGACCCCCAATAATATTCCTGTACGTGCTAAGGGGTATCTAGAGAGTGGGATAGGTTTAATAACTACCCTCACCCTAACTCGTACACTAACCCTAACCCCTACCCTAACCCTAACGCGTACCCTAATCCTAACCCGTACCCTAAACCGAGCCCTAACCCTAACACTAACCCTAACCCTAACCCTAACCTATACCCTACGCCCTACCCGAACCCCTCCCCAAACCCGTACCCTAAGCCGTACCCTAACCCTCACCCTAACCCTAACCCTAACCCTAAGCTACCCTTGATGGCTTCTGCCTCCAATAGATTTCCTAAGCACTAGTGTTTTAAGGAACAGGTTAAAAAGAGAATCCTAATGTGATTTCGTGATAATGGGTGTGTTCCTTATCTTCTCCTAGTGTCTAAACTCTTCTCCATGGCTGGACCCCCAAATAATATTCCTTTACGTGCTAAGGGGTATCTAGAGAGTGGGATAGGTTTAATAACTACCCTCACCATAAAGCGTACCCTTACCCTAACCACTACCCTAACACTAACGCGTACCCTAATCCTAACCCGTACCCTTAACCGAGCCCTAACCCTAACACTAACCCTAACCTTAACCCTAACCCATACACTACGCCCTACCCGAACCCCTCCCCGAACCCGTACCCTAAGCCGTACCCTAACCCTCACCCTAACCCTAACCCTAACCTTAAGCTACCCTTGACTGCTTCTTCCTCCAATAGATTTCCTAAGCACTAGTGTTTTAAGGAACAGGTTAAAAAGAGAATCCTAATGTGATTTCTTGATAATGGGTGTGTTCCTTATCTTCTCCTCGTGTCTAAACTCTTCTCAATGGCTGGACCCCCAAATAATATTCCTTTACGTGCTAAGGGGTATCTAGAGAGTGGGATAGGTTTAATAACTACCCTCACCCTAACGCGTACCCTAACCCTAACCACTACACTAACCCTAACGCGTACCCTAATCCTAACCCGTACCCTAAACCGAGCCCTAACCCTAACACTAGCCCTAACCCTAACCCTAACCAATACCCTACGCCCTACCCGAACCCCTCCCCGAACCCGTACCCTAAGCCGTACCCTAACCCTCACCCTAACCTTAAGCTACCCTTGACTGCTTCTGCCTCCAATAGATTTCCTAAGCACTAGTGTTTTAAGGAACAGGTTAAAAAGAGAATCCTAATGTGATTTCTTGATAATGGGTGTGTTCCTTATCTTCTCCTAGTGTCTAAACTCTTCTCCATGGCTGGACCCCCAAATAATATTCCTTTACGTGCTAAGGGGTATCTAGAGAGTGGGATAGGTTTAATAACTAACCTCACCCTATCGCGTACCCTAACCCTAACCCCTACCCTAACACTAACGCGTACCCTAATCCTAACCCGTACCCTAAACCGAGCCCTAACCCTAACACTAACCCTAACCCTAACCCTAACCCATACCCTACGCCCTACCCAAACCCCTCCCCGAACCCGTACCCTAAGCCGTACCCTAACCCTAACCCTAACCCTAAGCTACCCTTGACGGCTTCTGCCTCCAATAGATTTCCTAAGCACTAGTGTTTTAAGGAACAGGTTAAAAAGAGAATCCTAATGTGATTTCTTGATAATGGGTGTGTTCCTTATCTTCTCCTCGTGTCTAAACTCTTCTCCATGGCTGGACCCCCAAATATTATTCCTTTACGTGCTAAGGGTTATCTAGAGAGTGGGATAGGTTTAATAACTACCCTCACCCTAACGCGTTCCCTAACCCTAACCCCTACCCTAACCCTAACGCGTACCCTAATCCTAACCCGTACCCTAAACCGAGCCCTAACCCTAACACTAGCCCTAACCCTAACCCTAACCCATACCCTACGCCCTACCCGAACCCCTCCCCGAACCCGTAACCTAAGCCGTACCCTAACCCTCACCCTAACCCTAACCCTAACCCTAAGCTACCCTTGACTGCTTCTGCCTCCAATAGATTTCCTAAGCACTAGTGTTTTAAGGAACAGGTTAAAAAGAGAATCCTAATGTGATTTCGTGATAATGGGTGTGTTCCTTATTTTGTCCTCGTGTCTAAACTCTTCTCCATGGCTGGACCCCCAAATAATATTCCTTTATGTGCTAAGGGGTATCTAGAGAGTGTGATAGGTTTAATAACTACCCTCACCCTAACACGTACCCTAACCCTAACCCCTACCCTAACCCTAACGCGTACCCTAATCCTAACCCGTACCCTAAACCGAACCCTAACCCTAACCCTTGCCCTAACCCTAACCCTAAACCATACCCTACGCCCTACCCGAACCCCTCCCCGAACCCGTACCCTAAGCCGTACCCTAACCCTCACCCTAACCCTAACCCTAACCCTAAGCTACCCTTGACTGCTTCTGCCTCCAATAGATTTCCTAAGCACTAGTGTTTTAAGGAACAGGTTAAAAAGAGAATCCTAATGTGATTTCTTGATAATGGGTGTGTTCCTAATCTTCTCCTAGTTTCTAAACTCTTCTCCATGGCTGGACCACCAAATAATATTCCTTTACGTGCTAAGGGGTATCTAGAGAGTGGGATAGGTTTAATAACTACCCTCACCCTAATGCGTACACTAACCCTAACCCCTACCCTAACCCTAACGCGTACCCTAATCCTAACCCGTACCCTAAACCGAGCCCTAACCCTAACACTAACCCTAACCCTAACCCTAACCCATACCCTACGCCCTACCCGAATCCCTCCCCGAACCCGTACCCTAAGCCATACCCTAACCCTCACCCTAACCCTAACCCTAACCCTAAGCTACCCTTGACGGCTTCTGCCTCCAATAGATTTCCTAAGCACTAGTGTTTTAAGGAACAGGTTAAAAAGAGAATCCTAATGTGATTTCTTGATAATGGGTGTGTTCCTTATCTTCTCCTCGTGTCTAAACTCTTCTCCATGGCTGGACCACCAAATAATATTCCTTTACGTGCTAAGGGGTATCTAGAGAGTAGGATAGGTTTAATAACTACCCTCACCCTAACGCGTACCCTAACCCTAACCCCTACCCTAACCCTAACGCGTACCCTAATCCTAACCCGTACCCTAAACCGAGCCCTAAACCTAACACTAGCCCTAACCCTAACCCTAACCCATACCCTACGCCCTACCCGAAACCCTCCCCGAACCCGTACCCTAAGCCATACCCTAGCCCTCACCCTAACCCTAACACTAACCCTAAGCTACCCTTGACTGCTTCTGCCTCCAATAGATTTCCTAAGCACTAGTGTTTTAAGGAACAGGGTAAAAAGAGAATCCTAATATCATTTCGTGATAATGGGTGTGTTCCTTATCTTCTCCTAGTGTCTAAACTCTTCTCCATGGCTGGACCCCCAAACAATATTCCTTTACGTGCTAAGGGGTATCTAGAGAGTGGGATAGGTTTAATAACTATCCTCACCCTAACGCGTACCCTAACTCTAACCCCTAACCTAACCCTAGCACGTACCTAATCCTAACCCGTACCCTAAACCGAGCCCTAACCCTAACACTAACTCTAACCCTAACCCTAACCCATACCCTACGCCCTACCCGAACCCCTCCCTGAACCCGTACCCTAAACCGTACCCTAACCCTCACCCTAACCCTAACCCTAACCCTAAGCTACCCTTGATTGCTTCTGCCACCAATAGATTTCCTAAGCACTAGTGTTTTAAGGAACAGGTTAAAAAGAGAATCCTAATGTGATTTCGTGATAATGGGTGTGTTCCTTATCTTCTCCTAGTGTCTAAACTATTCTCCATGGCTGGACCCCCAATAATATTCCTGTACGTGCTAAGGGGTATCTAGAGAGTGGGATAGGTTTAATAACTACCCTCACCCTAACTCGTACACTAACCCTAACCCCTACCCTAACCCTAACGCGTACCCTAATCCTAACCCGTACCCTAAACCGAGCCCTAACCCTAACACTAACCCTAACCCTAACCCTAACCTATACCCTACGCCCTACCCGAACCCCTCCCCAAACCCGTACCCTAAGCCGTACCCTAACCCTCACCCTAACCCTAACCCTAACCCTAAGCTACCCTTGATGGCTTCTGCCTCCAATAGATTTCCTAAGCACTAGTGTTTTAAGGAACAGGTTAAAAAGAGAATCCTAATGTGATTTCGTGATAATGGGTGTGTTCCTTATCTTCTCCTAGTGTCTAAACTCTTCTCCATGGCTGGACCCCCAAATAATATTCCTTTACGTGCTAAGGGGTATCTAGAGAGTGGGATAGGTTTAATAACTACCCTCACCATAAAGCGTACCCTTACCCTAACCACTACCCTAACACTAACGCGTACCCTAATCCTAACCCGTACCCTTAACCGAGCCCTAACCCTAACACTAACCCTAACCTTAACCCTAACCCATACACTACGCCCTACCCGAACCCCTCCCCGAACCCGTACCCTAAGCCGTACCCTAACCCTCACCCTAACCTTAAGCTACCCTTGACTGCTTCTGCCTCCAATAGATTTCCTAAGCACTAGTGTTTTAAGGAACAGGTTAAAAAGAGAATCCTAATGTGATTTCTTGATAATGGGTGTGTTCCTTATCTTCTCCTAGTGTCTAAACTCTTCTCCATGGCTGGACCCCCAAATAATATTCCTTTACGTGCTAAGGGGTATCTAGAGAGTGGGATAGGTTTAATAACTAACCTCACCCTATCGCGTACCCTAACCCTAACCCCTACCCTAACACTAACGCGTACCCTAATCCTAACCCGTACCCTAAACCGAGCCCTAACCCTAACACTAACCCTAACCCTAACCCTAACCCATACCCTACGCCCTACCCAAACCCCTCCCCGAACCCGTACCCTAAGCCGTACCCTAACCCTCACCCTAACCCTAACCCTAACCCTAAGCTACCCTTGACTGCTTCTGCCTCCAATAGATTTCCTAAGCACTAGTGTTTTAAGGAACAGGTTAAAAAGAGAATCCTAATGTGATTTCGTGATAATGGGTGTGTTCCTTATCTTCTCCTCGTGTCTAAACTCTTCTCCATGGCTGGACCCCCAAATAATATTCCTTTACGTGCTAAGGGGTATCTAGAGAGTGGGATAGGTTTAATAACTACCCTCACCCTAACGCGTACCCTAACCCTAACCCCTACCCTAACCCTAACGCGTACCCTAATCCTAACCCGTACCCTAAACCGAGCCCTAACCCTAACACTAACTCTAACCCTAACCCTAACCCATACCCTACGCCCTACCCGAACCCCTCCCTGAACCCGTACCCTAAACCGTACCCTAACCCTCACCCTAACCCTAAACCTAACCCTAAGCTACCCTTGACGGCTTCTGCCTCCAATAGATTTCCTAAGCACTAGTGTTTTAAGGAACAGGTTAAAAAGAGAATCCTAATGTGATTTCTTGATAATGGGTGTGTTCCTTATCTTCTCCTAGTGTCTAAACTCTTCTCCATGGCTGGACCCCCAAATAATATTCCTTTACGTGCTAAGGGGTATCTAGAGAGTGGGATAGGTTTAATAACTAACCTCACCCTATCGCATACCCTAACCCTAACCCCTACCCTAACCCTAATGCGTCCCCTAATCCTAACCCGTACCCTAAACCTCACCCTAACCCTAACCCTAACCCTAAGCTACCCTTGACTGCTTCTGCCTCCAATAGATTTCCTAAGCACTAGTGTTTTAAGGAACAGTTTAAAAAGAGAATCATATTGTGATTTCTTGATAATGGGTGTGTTTCTTATCTTCTCCTAGTGTCTAAACTCTTCTCCATGGCTGGACCCCCAAATAATATTCCTTTACGTGCTAAGGGGTATCTAGAGAGTGGGATAGGTTTAATAACTACCCTCACCCTAACGCGTACCCTAACCCTAACCCCTACCCTAACCCTAACGCGTACCCTAATCCTAACCCGTACCCTAAACCGAGCCCTAAACCTAACACTAGCCCTAGCCCTAACCCTAACCCATACCCTACGCCCTACCAGAAACCCTCCCCGAACCCGTAACCTAAGCCGTACCCTAACCCTCACCCTAACCCTAACCCTAACCCTAAGCTACCCTTGACTGCTTCTGCCTCCAATAGATTTCCTAAGCACTAGTGTTTTAAGGAACAGGTTAAAAAGAGAATCCTAATGTGATTTCGTGATAATGGGTGTGTTCCTTATCTTCTCCTCGTGTCTAAACACTTCTCCATGGCTGGACCCCCAAATAATATTCCTTTATGTGCTAAGGGGTATCTAGAGAGTGTGATAGGTTTAATAACTACCCTCACTCTAACACGTACCCTAACCCTAACCCATACCTTAACCCTAACGCGTACCCTAATCCTAACCCGTACCCTAAACCGAGCCCTAACCATAACACTAACCCTAACCCTAACCCTAACCCATACCCTACGCCCTACCCGAACCCCTCCCCGAAACCGTACCCTAAGCCATACCCTAGCCCTCACCCTAATCCTAACCATAACCCTATGCTACCCTTGACGTCTTCTGCCTCCAATAGATTTCCTAAGCACTAGTGTTTTAAGGAACAGGTTAAAAAGAGAATCCTAATGTGATTTCTTGATAATGGGTGTGTTCCTTATCTTCTCCTCGTGTCTAAACTCTTCTCCATGGCTGGACCCCCAAATAATATTCCTTTACGTGCTAAGGGGTATCTAGAGAGTGGGATAGGTATAATAACTAACCTCACCCTATCGCATACCCTAACCCTAACCCCTACCCTAACCCTAACGCGTACCCTAATCCTAACCCGTACCCTAAACCAAGCCCTAACCCTAACACTAACCCTAACCCTAACCCTAACCCATAGCCTACGCCCTACCCGAACCCCTCCCCGAACCCGTACCCTAAGCCGTACCCTAACCCTCACCCTAACCCTAACCCTAACCCTAAGCTACCCTTGACTGCTTCTGCCTCCAATAGATTTCCTAAGCACTAGTGTTTTAAGGAACAGTTTAAAAAGAGAATCATATTGTGATTTCTTGATAATGGGTGTGTTCCTTATCTTCTCCTAGTGTCTAAACTCTTCTCCATGGCTGGACCCCCAAATAATATTCCTTTACGTGCTAAGGGGTATCTAGAGAGTGGGATAGGTTTAATAACTACCCTCACCCTAAAGCGTACCCTAACCCTAACCACTACCCTAACACTAACGCGTACCCTAATCCTAACCCGTACCCTAAACCGAGCCCTAACCCTAACACTAACCCTAACCCTAACCCTAACCCATACCCTACGCCCTACCCGAACCCCTCCCCGAACCCATACCCTAAGCCGTACCCTAACCCTCACCCTAACCCTAACCCTAACCCTAAGCTACCCTTGACTGCTTCTGCCTCCAATAGATTTCCTAAGCACTAGTGTTTTAAGGAACAGGTTAAAAAGAGAATCCTAATGTGATTTCTTGATAATGGTTGTGTTCCTTATCTTCTCCTCGTGTCTAAACTCTTCTCCATGGCTGGACCCCCAAATAATATTCCTTTACGTGCTAAGGGGTATCTAGAGAGTGGGATAGATTTAATAACTACCCTCACCCTAACGCGTACCCTAACCCTAACCCCTACCCTAACCCTAACGCGTACCCTAATCCTAACCCGTACCCTAAACCGAGCCCTAACCCTAACCCTTGCCCTAACCCTAACCCTAACCCATACCCTACGCCCTACCCGAACCCCTCCCCGAACCCGTACCCTAAGCCGTACCCTAACCCTCACCCTAACCCTCACCCTAACCCTAAGCTACCCTTGACTGCTTCTGCCTCCAATAGATTTCCTAAGCACTAGTGTTTTAAGGAACAGGTTAAAAAGAGAATCCTAATGTGATTTCTTGATAATGGGTGTGTTCCTTATCTTCTCCTAGTGTCTAAACTCTTCTCCATGGCTGGACCACCAAATAATATTCCTTTACGTGCTAAGGGGTATCTACAGAGTGGGATAGGTTTAATAACTAACCTCACCCTATCGCGTACCCTAACCCTAACCCCTACCCTAACACTAACACGTACACTAATCCTAACCCGTACCCTAAACCGAGCCCTAACCCTAACACTAAACCTAACCCTAACCCTAACCCATACCCTACGCCTTACCCGAACCCCTCCCCGAACCCGTACCCTAAGCCATACCCTAACCCTCACCCTAACCCTAACCCTAACCCTAAGCTACCCTTGACTGCTTCTGCCTCCAATAGATTTCCTAAGCACTAGTGTTTTAAGGAACAGGTGAAAAAGAGAATCCTAATGTGATTTCTTGATAATGGGTGTGTTCCTTATCTTCTCCTCGTGTCTAAACTCTTCTCCATGGTTGGACCCCCAAATAATATTCCTTTACGTGCTAAGGGGTTTCTAGAGAGTGTGATAGGTTTAATAACTACCCGCACCCTAATGCGTACCCTAACCCAAACCCCAACCCTAACCCTAACGCGTACCCTAATCCGAACCCATACCCTAAACCGAGCCCTAACCCTAACACTAGCCCTAACCCTATACCTAACCCATACCCTACGCCGTACCCGAACCCCTCCCCGAACCCGTACCCTAAGCCATACCCTATCCCTCACCCTAACCCTAACCCTAACCCTAAGCTACCCTTGACTGCTTCTGCCTCCAATAGATTTCCTAAGCACTAGTGTTTTAAGGAACAGGTTAAAAAGAGAATCCTAATGTGATTTCGTGATAATGGGTGTGTTCCTTATCTTCTCCTAGTGTCTAAACTCTTCTCCATGGCTGGACCCCCATTAATATTCCTTTACGTGCTAAGTGGTATCTAGAGAGTGGGATAGGTTTAATAACTACCCTCACCCTAACGCGTACACTAACCCTAACCCCTACCCTAACCCTAACGCGTAACCTAATCCTAACCCGTACCCTAAACCGAGCCCTAACCCTAACACTAACCCTAACCCTAACCCTAACCCATACCCTACGCCCTACCCGAACCCCTCCCCGAACCCGTCCCCTAAGCCGTACCCTATCCCTCACCCTAACCCTAACCCTAACCCTAAGCTACCCTTGACGGCTTCTGCCTCCAATAGATTTCCTAAGCACTAGTGTTTTAAGGAACAGGTTAAAAAGAGAATCCTAATGTGATTTCTTGATAATGGGTGTGTTCCTTATCTTCTCCTAGTGTCTAAACTCTTCTCCATGGCTGGACCCCCAAATAATATTCCTTTACGTGCTAAGGGGTATCTAGAGAGTGGGATAGGTTTAATAACTAACCTCACCCTATCGCATACCCTAACCCTAACCCCTACCCTAACCCTAATGCGTCCCCTAATCCTAACCCGTACCCTAAACCTCACCCTAACCCTAACCCTAACCCTAAGCTACCCTTGACTGCTTCTGCCTCCAATAGATTTCCTAAGCACTAGTGTTTTAAGGAACAGTTTAAAAAGAGAATCATATTGTGATTTCTTGATAATGGGTGTGTTCCTTATCTTCTCCTAGTGTCTAAACTCTTCTCCATGGCTGGACCCCCAAATAATATTCCTTTACGTGCTAAGGGGTATCTAGAGAGTGGGATAGGTTTAATAACTACCCTCACCCTAACGCGTACCCTAACCCTAACCCCTACCCTAACCCTAACGCGTACCCTAATCCTAACCCGTACCCTAAACCGAGCCCTAAACCTAACACTAGCCCTAGCCCTAACCCTAACCCATACCCTACGCCCTACCAGAACCCCTCCCCGAACCCGTAACCTAAGCCGTACCCTAACCCTCACCCTAACCCTAACCCTAACCCTAAGCTACCCTTGACTGCTTCTGCCTCCAATAGATTTCCTAAGCACTAGTGTTTTAAGGAACAGGTTAAAAAGAGAATCCTAATGTGATTTCGTGATAATGGGTGTGTTCCTTATCTTCTCCTCGTGTCTAAACACTTCTCCATGGCTGGACCCCCAAATAATATTCCTTTATGTGCTAAGGGGTATCTAGAGAGTGTGATAGGTTTAATAACTACCCTCACTCTAACACGTACCCTAACCCTAACCCATACCTTAACCCTAACGCGTACCCTAATCCTAACCCGTACCCTAAACCGAGCCCTAACCATAACACTAACCCTAACCCTAACCCTAACCCATACCCTACGCCCTACCCGAACCCCTCCCCGAAACCGTACCCTAAGCCATACCCTAGCCCTCACCCTAACCCTAACCATAACCCTATGCTACCCTTGACGTCTTCTGCCTCCAATAGATTTCCTAAGCACTAGTGTTTTAAGGAACAGGTTAAAAAGAGAATCCTAATGTGATTTCTTGATAATGGGTGTGTTCCTTATCTTCTCCTCGTGTCTAAACTCTTCTCCATGGCTGGACCCCCAAATAATATTCCTTTACGTGCTAAGGGGTATCTAGAGAGTGGGATAGGTATAATAACTAACCTCACCCTATCGCATACCCTAACCCTAACCCCTACCCTAACCCTAACGCGTACCCTAATCCTAACCCGTACCCTAAACCAAGCCCTAACCCTAACACTAACCCTAACCCTAACCCTAACCCATAGCCTACGCCCTACCCGAACCCCTCCCCGAACCCGTACCCTAAGCCGTACCCTAACCCTCACCCTAACCCTAACCCTAACCCTAAGCTACCCTTGACTGCTTCTGCCTCCAATAGATTTCCTAAGCACTAGTGTTTTAAGGAACAGTTTAAAAAGAGAATCATATTGTGATTTCTTGATAATGGGTGTGTTCCTTATCTTCTCCTAGTGTCTAAACTCTTCTCCATGGCTGGACCCCCAAATAATATTCCTTTACGTGCTAAGGGGTATCTAGAGAGTGGGATAGGTTTAATAACTACCCTCACCCTAAAGCGTACCCTAACCCTAACCACTACCCTAACACTAACGCGTACCCTAATCCTAACCCGTACCCTAAACCGAGCCCTAACCCTAACACTAACCCTAACCCTAACCCTAACCCATACCCTACGCCCTACCCGAACCCCTCCCCGAACCCATACCCTAAGCCGTACCCTAACCCTCACCCTAACCCTAACCCTAACCCTAAGCTACCCTTGACTGCTTCTGCCTCCAATAGATTTCCTAAGCACTAGTGTTTTAAGGAACAGGTTAAAAAGAGAATCCTAATGTGATTTCTTGATAATGGTTGTGTTCCTTATCTTCTCCTCGTGTCTAAACTCTTCTCCATGGCTGGACCCCCAAATAATATTCCTTTACGTGCTAAGGGGTATCTAGAGAGTGGGATAGATTTAATAACTACCCTCACCCTAACGCGTACCCTAACCCTAACCCCTACCCTAACCCTAACGCGTACCCTAATCCTAACCCGTACCCTAAACCGAGCCCTAACCCTAACCCTTGCCCTAACCATAACCCTAACCCATACCCTACGCCCTACCCGAACCCCTCCCCGAACCCGTACCCTAAGCCGTACCCTAACCCTCACCCTAACCCTCACCCTAACCCTAAGCTACCCTTGACTGCTTCTGCCTCCAATAGATTTCCTAAGCACTAGTGTTTTAAGGAACAGGTTAAAAAGAGAATCCTAATGTGATTTCTTGATAATGGGTGTGTTCCTTATCTTCTCCTAGTGTCTAAACTCTTCTCCATGGCTGGACCACCAAATAATATTCCTTTACGTGCTAAGGGGTATCTACAGAGTCGGATAGGTTTAATAACTAACCTCACCCTATCGCGTACCCTAACCCTAACCCCTACCCTAACACTAACACGTACACTAATCCTAACCCGTACCCTAAACCGAGCCCTAACCCTAACACTAAACCTAAACCTAACCCTAACCCATACCCTACGCCTTACCCGAACCCCTCCCCGAACCCGTACCCTAAGCCATACCCTAACCCTCACCCTAACCCTAACCCTAACCCTAAGCTACCCTTGACTGCTTCTGCCTCCAATAGATTTCCTAAGCACTAGTGTTTTAAGGAACAGGTTAAAAAGAGAATCCTAATGTGATTTCGTGATAATGGGTGTGTTCCTTATCTTCTCCTAGTGTCTAAACTCTTCTCCATGGCTGGACCCCCATTAATATTCCTTTACGTGCTAAGTGGTATCTAGAGAGTGGGATAGGTTTAATAACTACCCTCACCCTAACGCGTACACTAACCCTAACCCCTACCCTAACCCTAACGCGTAACCTAATCCTAACCCGTACCCTAAACCGAGCCCTAACCCTAACACTAACCCTAACCCTAACCCTAACCCATACCCTACGCCCTACCCGAACCCCTCCCCGAACCCGTCCCCTAAGCCGTACCCTATCCCTCACCCTAACCCTAACCCTAACCCTAAGCTACCCTTGACGGCTTCTGCCTCCAATAGATTTCCTAAGCACTAGTGTTTTAAGGAACAGGTTAAAAAGAGAATCCTAATGTGATTTCTTGATAATGGGTGTGTTCCTTATCTTCTCCTAGTGTCTAAACTCTTCTCCATGGCTGGACCCCCAAATAATATTCCTTTACGTGCTAAGGGGTATCTAGAGAGTGGGATAGGTTTAATAACTAACCTCACCCTATCGCATACCCTAACCCTAACCCCTACCCTAACCCTAATGCGTCCCCTAATCCTAACCCGTACCCTAAACCTCACCCTAACCCTAACCCTAACCCTAAGCTACCCTTGACTGCTTCTGCCTCCAATAGATTTCCTAAGCACTAGTGTTTTAAGGAACAGTTTAAAAAGAGAATCATATTGTGATTTCTTGATAATGCGTGTGTTCCTTATCTTCTCCTAGTGTCTAAACTCTTCTCCATGGCTGGACCCCCAAATAATATTCCTTTACGTGCTAAGGGGTATCTAGAGAGTGGGATAGGTTTAATAACTACCCTCACCCTAACACGTACCCTAACCCTAACCCCTACCCTAACCCTAACGCGTACCCTAATCCTAACCCGTACCCTAAACCGAGCCCTAAACCTAACACTAGCCCTAGCCCTAACCCTAACCCATACCCTACGCCCTACCAGAACCCCTCCCCGAACCCGTAACCTAAGCCGTACCCTAACCCTCACCCTAACCCTAACCCTAACCCTAAGCTACCCTTGACTGCTTCTGCCTCCAATAGATTTCCTAAGCACTAGTGTTTTAAGGAACAGGTTAAAAAGAGAATCCTAATGTGATTTCGTGATAATGGGTGTGTTCCTTATCTTCTCCTCGTGTCTAAACACTTCTCCATGGCTGGACCCCCAAATAATATTCCTTTATGTGCTAAGGGGTATCTAGAGAGTGTGATAGGTTTAATAACTACCCTCACTCTAACACGTACCCTAACCCTAACCCATACCTTAACCCTAACGCGTACCCTAATCCTAACCCGTACCCTAAACCGAGCCCTAACCATAACACTAACCCTAACCCTAACCCTAACCCATACCCTACGCCCTACCCGAACCCCTCCCCGAAACCGTACCCTAAGCCATACCCTAGCCCTCACCCTAACCCTAACCATAACCCTATGCTACCCTTGACGTCTTCTGCCTCCAATAGATTTCCTAAGCACTAGTGTTTTAAGGAACAGGTTAAAAAGAGAATCCTAATGTGATTTCTTGATAATGGGTGTGTTCCTTATCTTCTCCTCGTGTCTAAACTCTTCTCCATGGCTGGACCCCCAAATAATATTCCTTTACGTGCTAAGGGGTATCTAGAGAGTGGGATAGGTATAATAACTAACCTCACCCTATCGCATACCCTAACCCTAACCCCTACCCTAACCCTAACGCGTACCCTAATCCTAACCCGTACCCTAAACCAAGCCCTAACCCTAACACTAACCCTAACCCTAACCCTAACCCATAGCCTACGCCCTACCCGAACCCCTCCCCGAACCCGTACCCTAAGCCGTACCCTAACCCTCACCCTAACCCTAACCCTAACCCTAAGCTACCCTTGACTGCTTCTGCCTCCAATAGATTTCCTAAGCACTAGTGTTTTAAGGAACAGTTTAAAAAGAGAATCATATTGTGATTTCTTGATAATGGGTGTGTTCCTTATCTTCTCCTAGTGTCTAAACTCTTCTCCATGGCTGGACCCCCAAATAATATTCCTTTACGTGCTAAGGGGTATCTAGAGAGTGGGATAGGTTTAATAACTACCCTCACCCTAAAGCGTACCCCTAACCCTAACCACTACCCTAACACTAACGCGTACCCTAATCCTAACCCGTACCCTAAACCGAGCCCTAACCCTAACACTAACCCTAACCCTAACCCTAACCCATACCCTACGCCCTACCCGAACCCCTCCCCGAACCCATACCCTAAGCCGTACCCTAACCCTCACCCTAACCCTAACCCTAACCCTAAGCTACCCTTGACTGCTTCTGCCTCCAATAGATTTCCTAAGCACTAGTGTTTTAAGGAACAGGTTAAAAAGAGAATCCTAATGTGATTTCTTGATAATGGTTGTGTTCCTTATCTTCTCCTCGTGTCTAAACTCTTCTCCATGGCTGGACCCCCAAATAATATTCCTTTACGTGCTAAGGGGTATCTAGAGAGTGGGATAGATTTAATAACTACCCTCACCCTAACGCGTACCCTAACCCTAACCCCTACCCTAACCCTAACGCGTACCCTAATCCTAACCCGTACCCTAAACCGAGCCCTAACCCTAACCCTTGCCCTAACCATAACCCTAACCCATACCCTACGCCCTACCCGAACCCCTCCCCGAACCCGTACCCTAAGCCGTACCCTAACCCTCACCCTAACCCTCACCCTAACCCTAAGCTACCCTTGACTGCTTCTGCCTCCAATAGATTTCCTAAGCACTAGTGTTTTAAGGAACAGGTTAAAAAGAGAATCCTAATGTGATTTCTTGATAATGGGTGTGTTCCTTATCTTCTCCTAGTGTCTAAACTCTTCTCCATGGCTGGACCACCAAATAATATTCCTTTACGTGCTAAGGGGTATCTACAGAGTCGGATAGGTTTAATAACTAACCTCACCCTATCGCGTACCCTAACCCTAACCCCTACCCTAACACTAACACGTACACTAATCCTAACCCGTACCCTAAACCGAGCCCTAACCCTAACACTAAACCTAACCCTAACCCTAACCCATACCCTACGCCTTACCCGAACCCCTCCCGAACCCGTACCCTAAGCCATACCCTAACCCTCACCCTAACCCTAACCCTAACCCTAAGCTACCCTTGACTGCTTCTGCCTCCAATAGATTTCCTAAGCACTAGTGTTTTAAGGAACAGGTGAAAAAGAGAATCCTAATGTGATTTCTTGATAATGGGTGTGTTCCTTATCTTCTCCTCGTGTCTAAACTCTTCTCCATGGTTGGACCCCCAAATAATATTCCTTTACGTGCTAAGGGGTTTCTAGAGAGTGTGATAGGTTTAATAACTACCCGCACCCTAATGCGTACCCTAACCCAAACCCCAACCCTAACCCTAACGCGTACCCTAATCCGAACCCATACCCTAAACCGAGCCCTAACCCTAACACTAGCCCTAACCCTATACCTAACCCCATACCCTACGCCGTACCCGAACCCCTCCCCGAACCCGTACCCTAAGCCATACCATAACCCTCACCCTAACCCTAAGCTACCCTTGACTGCTTCTGCCTCCAATAGATTTCCTAAGCACTAGTGTTTTAAGGAACAGGTTAAAAAGAGAATCCTAATGTGATTTCGTGAAAATGGGTGTGTTCCTTATCTTCTCCTAGTGTCTAAACTCTTCTCCATGGCTGGACCCCCATTAATATTCCTTTACGTGCTAAGTGGTATCTAGAGAGTGGGATAGGTTTAATAACTACCCTCACCCTAACGCGTACACTAACCCTAACCCCTACCCTAACCCTAACGCGTAACCTAATCCTAACCCGTACCCTAAACCGAGCCCTAACCCTAACACTAACCCTAACCCTAACCCTAATCCATACCCTACGCCCTACCCGAACCCCTCCCGAACCCGTCCCCTAAGCCGTACCCTATCCCTCACCCTAACCCTAACCCTAACCCTAAGCTACCCTTGACGGCTTCTGCCTCCAATAGATTTCCTAAGCACTAGTGTTTTAAGGAACAGGTTAAAAGAGAATCCTAATGTGATTTCTTGATAATGGGTGTGTTCCTTATCTTCTCCTCGTGTCTAAACTCTTCTCCATGGCTGGACCCCCAAATAATATTCCTTTACGTGCTAAGGGGTATCTAGAGAGTGGGATAGGTTTAATAACTACCCTCACCCTAACGCGTACCCTAACCCTAACCCCTACCCTAACCCTAACGCGTACCCTAATCCTAACCCGTACCCTAAACCGAGCCCTAAACCTAACACTAGCCCTAGCCCTAACCCTAACCCATACCCTACGCCCTACCAGAACCCCTCCCCGAACCCGTAACCTAAGCCGTACCCTAACCCTCACCCTCACCCTAACCCTAACCCTAAGCTACCCTTGACTGCTTCTGCCTCCAATAGATTTCCTAAGCACTAGTGTTTTAAGGAACAGGTTAAAAAGAGAATCCTAATGTGATTTCGTGATAATGGGTGTGTTCCTTATCTTCTCCTCGTGTCTAAACACTTCTCCATGGCTGGACCCCAAAATAATATTCCTTTATGTGCTAAGGGGTATCTAGAGAGTGTGATAGGTTTAATAACTACCCTCACCCTAACACGTACCCTAACCCTAACCCCTACCCTAACCCTAACGCGTACCCCTAATCCTAACCCGTACCCTAACCGAGCCCTAATCATAACACTAACCCTAACCCTAACCCTAACCCATACCCTACGCCCTACCCGAACCCCTCCCCGAAACCGTACCCTAAGCCATACCCTAGCCCTCACCCTAACCCTAACCATAACCCTATGCTACCCTTGACGTCTTCTGCCTCCAATAGATTTCCTAAGCACTAGTGTTTTAAGGAACAGGTTAAAAAGAGAATCCTAATGTGATTTCTTGATAATGGGTGTGTTCCTTATCTTCTCCTCGTGTCTAAACTCTTCTCCATGGCTGGACCCCCCAAATAATATTCCTTTACGTGCTAAGGGGTATCTAGAGAGTGGGATAGGTTTAATAACTAACCTCACCCTATCGCATACCCTAACCCTAACCCCTACCCTAACCCTAACGCGTACCCTAATCCTAACCCGTACCCTAAACCAAGCCCTAACCCTAACACTAACCCTAACCCTAACCCTAACCCATAGCCTACGCCCTACCCGAACCCCTCCCCGAACCCGTACCCTAAGCCGTACCCTAACCCTCACCCTAACCCTAACCCTAACCCTAAGCTACCCTTGACTGCTTCTGCCTCCAATAGATTTCCTAAGCACTAGTGTTTTAAGGAACAGTTTTAAAAAGAGAATCATATTGTGATTTCTTGATAATGGGTGTGTTCCTTATCTTCTCCTAGTGTCTAAACTCTTCTCCATGGCTGGACCCCCAAATAATATTCCTTTACGTGCTAAGGGGTATCTAGAGAGTGGGATAGGTTTAATAACTACCCTCACCCTAAAAGCGTACCCTAACCCTAACCACTACCCTAACACTAACGCGTACCCTAAATCCTAACCCGTACCCTAAACCGAGCCCTAACCCTAACACTAACCCTAACCCTAACCCTAACCCATACCCTACGCCCTACCCGAACCCCTCCCCGAACCCATACCCTAAGCCGTACCCTAACCCTCACCCTAACCCTAACCCTAACCCTAAGCTACCCTTGACTGCTTCTGCCTCCAATAGATTTCCTAAGCACTAGTGTTTTAAGGAACAGGTTAAAAAGAGAATCCTAATGTGATTTCTTGATAATGGTTGTGTTCCTTATCTTCTCCTCGTGTCTAAACTCTTCTCCATGGCTGGACCCCCAAATAATATTCCTTTACGTGCTAAGGGGTATCTAGAGAGTGGGATAGATTTAATAACTACCCTCACCCTAACGCGTACCCTAACCCTAACCCCTACCCTAACCCTAACGCGTACCCTAATCCTAACCCGTACCCTAAACCGAGCCCTAACCCTAACCCTTGCCCTAACCCTAACCCTAACCCATACCCTACGCCCTACCCGAACCCCTCCCCGAACCCGTACCCTAAGCCGTACCCTAACCCTCACCCTAACCCTAACCCTAACCCTAAGCTACCCTTGACTGCTTCCTGCCTCCAATAGATTTCCTAAGCACTAGTGTTTTAAGGAACAGGTTAAAAAGAGAATCCTAATGTGATTTCTTGATAATGGGTGTGTTCCTTATCTTCTCCTAGTGTCTAAACTCTTCTCCATGGCTGGACCACCAAATAATATTCCTTTACGTGCTAAGGGGTATCTACAGAGTGGGATAGGTTTAATAACTAACCTCACCCTATCGCGTACCCTAACCCTAACCCCTACCCTAACACTAACACGTACACTAATCCTAACCCGTACCCTAAACCGAGCCCTAACCCTAACACTAAACCTAACCCTAACCCTAACCCATACCCTACGCCTTACCCGAACCCGTACCCTAAGCCATACCCTAACCCTCACCCTAACCCTAACCCTAACCCTAAGCTACCCTTGACTGCTTCTGCCTCCAATAGATTTCCTAAGCACTAGTGTTTTAAGGAACAGGTGAAAAAGAGAATCCTAATGTGATTTCTTGATAATGGGTGTGTTCCTTATCTTCTCCTCGTGTCTAAACTCTTCTCCATGGTTGGACCCCCAAATAATATTCCTTTACGTGCTAAGGGGTTTCTAGAGAGTGTGATAGGTTTAATAACTACCCGCAGCCTAATGCGTACCCTAACCCAAACCCCAACCCTAACCCTAACGCGAACCCTAATCCGAACCCATACCCTAAACCGAGCCCTAACCCTAACCACTAAGCCCTAACCCTATACCTAACCCATACCCTACGCCGTACCCGAACCCCTCCCCGAACCCGTACCCTAAGCCATACCCTAACCCTCACCCTAACCCTAACCCTAACCCTAAGCTACCCTTGACTGCTTCTGCCTCCAATAGATTTCCTAAGCACTAGTGTTTTAAGGAACAGGTCAAAAAGAGAATCCTAATGTGATTTCGTGATAATGGGTGTGTTTCCTTATCTTCTCCTAGTGTCTAACTCTTCTCCATGGCTGGACCCCATTAATATTCCTTTACGTGCTAAGTGGTATCTAGAGAGTGGGATAGGTTTAATAACTACCCTCACCCTAACGCGTACACTAACCCTAACCCCTACCCTAACCCTAACGCGTAACCTAATCCTAACCCGTACCCCTAAACCGAGCCCTAACCCTAACACTAACCCTAAACCTAACCCTAACCCATACCCTACGCCCTACCCGAACCCCTCCCCCGAACCCGTCCCCTAAGCCGTACCCTAACCCTCACCCTAACCCTAACCCTAACCCTAAGCTACCTTGACGGCTTCTGCCTCCAATAGATTTCCTAAGCACTAGTGTTTAAGGAACAGGTTAAAAAGAGAATCCTAATGTGATTTCTTGATAATGGGTGTGTTCCTTATCTTCTCCTCGTGTCTAAACTCTTCTCCATGGCTGGACCCCCAAATAATATTCCTTTACGTGCTAAGGGGTATCTAGAGAGTGGGATAGGTTTAATAACTACCCTCACCCTAACGCGTACCCTAACCCTAACCCCTACCCTAACCCTAACGCGTACCCTAATCCTAACCCGTACCCTAAACCGAGCCTTAAACCTAAACGCTAGCCCTAACCCTAACCCTAACACATACCCTACGCCCTACCCGAACCCCTCCCCGAACCCGTACCCTAAGCCATACACTAGCCCTCACCCTAACCTAACACTAACCCTAAGCTACCCTTGACTGCTTCTGCCTCCAATAGATTTCCTAAGCACTAGTGTTTTAAGGAACAGGTTAAAAAGAGAATCCTAATGTGATTTCGTGATAATGGGTGTGTTCCTTATCTTCTCCTAGTGTCTAAACTCTTCTCCATGGCTGGACCCCCAAATAATATTCCTTTACGTGCTAAGGGGTATCTAGAGAGTGGGATAGGTTTAATAACTACCCTCACCCTAACGCGTACCCTAACCCTAACCCCTACCCTAACCCTAACGCGTACCCTAATCCTAACCCGTACCCTAAACCGAGCCCTAACCCTAACCCTTGCCCTAACCCTAACCCTAGCCCATACCCTACGCCCTACCCGAACCCCTCCCCGAACCCGTACCCTAAGCCGTACCCTAACCCTCACCCTAACCCTAACCCTAACCCTAAGCTACCCTTGACTGCTTCTGCCTCCAATAGATTTCCTAAGCACTAGTGTTTTAAGGAACAGGTTAAAAAGAGAATCCTAATGTGATTTCTTGATAATGGGTGTGTTCCTTATCTTCTCCTAGTGTCTAAACTCTTCTCCATGGCTGGGACCACCAAATAATATTCCTTTACGTGCTAAGGGGTATCTACAGAGTGGGATAGGTTTAATAACTAACCTCACCCTATCGCGTACCCTAACCCTAACCCCTACCCTAACACTAACACGTACACTAATCCTAACCCGTACCCTAAACCGAGCCCTAACCCTAACACTAAACCTAACCCTAACCCTAACCCATACCCTACGCCTTACCCGAACCCCTCCCCGAACCCGTACCCTAAGCCATACCCTAACCCTCACCCTAACCCTAACCCTAACCCTAAGCTACCCTTGACTGCTTCTGCCTCCAATAGATTTCCTAAGCACTAGTGTTTTAAGGAACAGGTGAAAAAGAGAATCCTAATGTGATTTCTTGATAATGGGTGTGTTCCTTATCTTCTCCTCGTGTCTAAACTCTTCTCCATGGTTGGACCCCCCAAATAATATTCCTTTACGTGCTAAGGGGTTTCTAGAGAGTGTGATAGGTTTAATAACTACCCGCAGCCTAATGCGTACCCTAACCCAAACCCCAACCCTAACCCTAACGCGTACCCTAATCCGAACCCATACCCTAAACCGAGCCCTAACCCTAACACTAGCCCTAACCCTATACCTAACCCATACCCTACGCCGTACCCGAACCCCTCCCCGAACCCGTACCCTAAGCCATACCCTAACCCTCACCCTAACCCTAACCCTAACCCTAAGCTACCCTTGACTGCTTCTGCCTCCAATAGATTTCCTAAGCACTAGTGTTTTAAGGAACAGTTTTAAAAAGAGAATCATATTGTGATTTCTTGATAATGGGTGTGTTCCTTATCTTCTCCTAGTGTCTAAACTCTTCTCCATGGCTGGACCCCCAAATAATATTCCTTTACGTGCTAAGGGGTATCTAGAGAGTGGGATAGGTTTAATAACTACCCTCACCCTAAAGCGTACCCTAACCCTAACCCCTACCCTAACCCTAAC